>NW_007095956.1:62913-93454 GCF_000164805.1 Carlito syrichta
CCCCCTCCCCCAACGATAAACGGCAGCAACAGTTCCTGATGGACTGGGAGGGAGGGCTTTCATTCGTTCATTCATTCTTTCATTTTTTTAAATGTTTATTTATTGTGATTCATTCACTTATTTCATCTCCTTTTACCTTCATTCATTCATTCATTCGCTTTTGAAGATGTTTTTTATTTATGATACATTCGTTTCGTCTCATTTTACCTTCATTCATTCATTCATTCGCTTTTTAAGATGTTTTTATTATAATTCATTCATTCATTTCATCTCCTTTTACCTTCATTCATTCATTCACTTTTTAAGATATTTTTTATTTATTGTGATTCATTTATTTCACCTCCTTTTACCTTCATTCATTCATTCGCCTTTTAAAATGTTTTTTATTTATGATTCATTTATTTCATCTCCTTTTACCTTCATTCTTTTGTTCATTCATTCACTTTTAAAAATGTCTTTTATTTATTGTGATTCATTCATTTCATCTCCTTTTACCTTCATTTATTCATTCATTCATTTGCTTTTTTAAATGTTTTTTATTTATTTTGATTCATTCATTTATTTCATCTCCTTTTACCTTCATTCATTCATTCATTCATTCGCTTTTTAAAATGTTTTTTACTTATTGTGATTCATTTATTTCATCTCCTTCTACCTTTATGGCATATTATTCATCTATTTCTTTATACTACTTATTGCTATTTATGATGATTATTGATCAATTTATTCCATATATACATATATCAAGGAATGGGTTGCCAATCCAAAATTTTTGTTTTAGCTTTTTAATTTTTTTATTTTAAAATTGTGGGGTGCAATTCAGTGTTAGGAATACCAGTATTCATTGTGCAGGGACCCTTGTGGATGAGTTGTGACCTATCACAAGTTTCACAAGGCTTATTTATTTATTCATTTATTGTTACTTATTCATTCGGTTTTTTTTACCTTTTACTATTTATCTAATATCATTTATTTATTTGATTACTTATTTATATTACTTGTTGTTATTATCTGCTTCTCTATTCCGTGCATTTTTTAAATGTATTGTTGTTATTTGTTCATTCATTATTATTTTTATTTTTTATTATTTATTGGTTAATTTTCTTATATTACTTATTATTATTTATCTATTTATTCTATACAAACACGCACTCGTTGAGGATTGGTTGCAGATTCCAATTTTCACACGGGTTATTTATTCATTTATTGTTATTTATACTTTCTTTTACCTTTTTTATTTATTTAATATCATTTATTTATTTGGTTACTTATTTATATTACTTGGGGTTGTTATTATCTGCTTCTCTATTCCATACTGTTTTTATTGATTGTTGTTATTTATTCATTCATTATTACTTTTATGTTTTCTTACTTATGGGCTCATTTGCTTATGTTACTTATTGTGATTATTATTATTTATCTGCTTTTTCTATATATACACACACACGTTGGGGATGGGTTGCAAATCCCAATTTTCATAAGTGTTATTTATTTTTATTTATTTTCTAATTTCTCATCATGGTTGTTGTGATGAGGTTTCACGATGTTACCCAGGCTGGTCTTGAACTCCTGGGCTCAAGCGTAGTTTCTTCCAGGTCGGAGTCTCACTCGGTCACCCAGGCAAGAGTGCAGGGACACGAGAGTGCAGGGACACCACCACCTAGACCTGGACCTGCTGGAATCAGACCATCCTTCCACCTCAGCCTCCCAAGTAGCTGGAATGACAGGCACATGCCACCACGTGTGGGTAAATTTTGTTTATTACAGTAGACGAGGTCTCAACAACTTGCCTGGACTGGTCTCGAACCCACGGGCTCAGGCCATCCTCTCATCTCAACCACCCAAAGTGCTGGGATGACAGGCATGAGCCAACGTACCATGCTTGGAAAGGCTCAGTGTGTCAAGCCTGTCTTCCCAGCACTTTGGGAGGCTGAGGTAAGAGGATGACCTGAGTCTGCGGGTTCGAGACCAGCCTGGACAACATGGCGAGACCTCACCTCTACAATAAAAACTGAAAAAAAATTAGCCGGCTGTGGTAGCGTGCATAATTCTGGCTACTTGGAAGTCTGAGCTGAAGGATCGCTGGAGCCCAGCAGGTTGAGGCTGGGGTGGCCCGAAGTGTGCCACTGCCCTCCAGCCTGGGCAACAGAGTGAGACGCCAACTCAAAAAAAACCAAAAAAACAAAAACGGGGCGGAGAGGGGAGCTAGCCACGTGCATGTGCTGGTGGGCGATCACCACACCGTCACCTTATTTGGATTATCCAGGTGTAAATTCCCTCGGTATGTCATCAAGTGCAAGCTTGTTGTCAAGGTCATGGGCAGTTTATATAACCACATCCACACCCCGTTCTGTTCATCTCAGGACATCCAAGATATCAAGAAAAGGTGCTGGAGCCAAGACCCGTGATTTCATTGGGGAGTGCCCTTAACACCGAGAAGACGTGTGACTGACATCCTAAAGACCAGCCAGGCTCGGTGGCTCAGCCTGTAATTCTGCACTTTGCGGGGCTGAGGTGAGTGGATTGCCTGAGCCTGCGGGTTTGAGACCCACGTGGGCAACTTGACGAGACCTCATCTCTACAATAAATCAAAAAATTAGCCAGGTGTGGTAGCGCACCTCTGTAGTTCCAGCTACTTGGAAGGCTGAGGGGGAAGGATGGCTGGAGCCCAGCAGGTCGAGGCTGCAGTGGCCACTCCCAGTCTGGGTGACAGAATGAGACTCCAACTCAAAAAAGAAAGACACCCTAAAGACCCCTCCTTGGTTTCAAAAGGACGTAACACGGAGCCCAGCTATTCCACGAGCAACCATGTTAACATGGCATGGATCTGTCGTATTGCTCTAGCATTTCGCTTTTCCCTCTAATCGCTGGGCAGAGACAGAGTCTGTTTCTCAGAGATCGCTATGGATTATGACTTTCCAACTCCTTCCCAGCTTATTTCATTCACTCACACCTGTCATCCCAGCCCTTCAGGAGGCCATGGCAAGAGGATGCCCTGAACTCAGGGATTCAAGGCCATGATCCCAGCACTTTGGGAGGCCATGGTGAGACCTGATGTCAGGACCTGTGTCTACCTGCCCTCCATGAGGAGGTGGGATGGACCACCACACAACCTTAATAACCTGTCCCCTAGCTGGTCTCAGTGGTGCAGCTAGTAATCCCGTGCCTTTGGGAGGCTGAGGCAAGTGGATTGCCTGAGCTCACAGGTTCGAGACCCACCTGGGCAACTTGGCGAGACCTCACCTCTACAATAAATCAAAAAGTTAGCCCGGTGTGGTAGCATGTGCCTGTAGTTCCAGCTATTTGGAAGGCTGAGGCAGAAGGATCACCCAGACTGAGGTGCAGTGGCCTCGACCTGGGCTCCAGCGAGCGATCCTTCCACCTCAGCCTTCCAAGTAGCTGGAATTATAGGTTCACACTACCATGCCTGGCTAATTTTTTGATTTATTGTAGAGAAGAGCTCTCACCAAGTTGCCTAGGCAGGTCTCAATCCCATGGGATCAGGCAATCCACTCACCTAAGCCTCCCAAGGTGTGGCATTATAAGCTGAGCCACCGATCCCAGCTTGTAATTTTTTTTTAGTTGGAATCTAACACTTACCCATTCTGGAGTGTAGTGGCACACTCACAACCCCTGAGGCCTCAATTTGCTGTGCTTAAGTGATCCTTCTGCCTCAATCTTCCAAGTAGCTGAAATTACAGGTGCATGCCAGCATGCCAGCTAATTTTTTGATTTATTGTAGAGATGAGGTCTCACTAAGTTTCCCAGGCTGGTCTTGAACCCCTGACCTCAGGCAATCCTCTCACCTCAGCCTCCCTCGGCCTCCCAAAGTGCTGAGATTATCCAGGCTCGGTGGCTCAGCCTGTCATCCCAGCACATTGGGAGGCTGAGGCCAGTGGACTCCCTGAGCCCACGGGTTTGAGACCCACCTGGGCAATTTGGTGAGATCTCGTTTCCACAATAAATAAAAAATTAGCCAGATGTGGTAGTGCACGCCTGTAGTTTCAACTCCGTGGAAGGATCACTGGAGTCCAGTAGGTCAAGGCTGCAGTGGCAGGGAGCATGCCATGGCACTCCAGTCTGGGCGACAGTGAGATTCCCAACTCAAAAAAAAAAAAAGTGCTGGGATTATAGGCTTGAGTCACCGTGCCCAGACTCTAATTTACTTTTTAAATGGATTTTTTCTTTCTTGGAATCTTACTCTTTCACCCAGGCTGGGGTTCAATGGCACACTCATGGCCACCACAGACTCAATTTGCTGAGCTCAGGCAATCCTTCTGCCCAATGTCCAAATAGCTGGAACTACAGGTACATGTCACCATGCCCAGATAATTTTTTGATTTATGGTAGTGATGAGGTCTTGCCAAATTGCCCAGGCTGGTCTTGATCCACTGACCTAAGGCAATCCTCTCACCTCCACCTCCCAAAGGGCTGGGATTACAGGCATCAGTCACCAGACTCAACCTCTTCTCTGTCTTCTTTCTAGTCACCTGACACTGTTGGAAATACTCCCCTCCATCAAGTCATCTGCTGTTAACTCCTCTGGTGTGGTGCTTGTTAGCTGATGAATGTCTACAGGATCTATATCTTGAGACCATTTTCTCTCCACCTTTTTGCCATATACACACTCGCTTTCTCTGATTTCTTTGATTGGCTCAAGAGAGCCCAAATGCTCATATAGACAGCTGTAACACATGGTTTGTTAAGCAGAATCTCACAACACTTGCTTTTAAACACTCAGTATTTTTCATGAATAAAGGTAATTTGAAATACTTTCCAAGGAAACAAAAAATATCTGAGAGAATTTATCAATAGCAGATGTTTTTTTTTTTTTTTTTTTTTTGAGTTGGAGTCTCACTCTGTCACCAAGACTGGAGTGCAGTGGCCACTCCCAGCCACTGTAGCTTCGACCTGCTGGGCTCCGGTGATCCTTCCACCTCAACCTTCCAAGTAGCTGGAACTACAGGCACATGCTACCATGCCTGGCTAATTTTTGATATATTGTAGAAATGAGGTCTCACCAACTTGCCCAGGTGGGTCTCGAACCCGTGGGCTCAGGCAATCCACTTACCTCGGCCCCCCAAAGCCCTGGGATTACAGGCTGAGGCAACAAGTCTGGACCACATCAGTTTTAAAAATGTTGAGATATAATAAAATTGTATTTCACACATTTTATGTAAATAGAATAGCAAATTCTGTGCCCCCTAAATAATTTTATTAATGGCAGAATAATCTGGTTTTTAGAACATTAGCCATCACTAACTTCTTAAAATGTGATTGGCTTCCTGTTGCTAATTTCATTGGTTACTCTTTTATCAGAGTTGATTTGTGTTAAAGGCCTCAGTCCATAGACATTAACTGTAGGACTCTGAACCCGCAGAATGGAGCTCTCATCTCTCGCTGAAATGTGTGAGATGGGTGGCTTGAGGAACCAACACACTGGAAGACAAAGTCTCCTCTGGACTCGTGTGAGCTTCAGTCTCCAGTGAGACACAAGGCCCATCTTGGCTACCTTGGCAGTGTTTTTTCCCATATATGTCCTGTTTTACTTTTAAACTTGTATTGCCTTGGTTTCTGTGTTTTTTTGTTTGTTTTGAGTTGAGCCTCACTCTGTCACCCAGACTGGAATGCAGTGGCACGCTACAAGTCACTGCACACTTAACCTGCTGGCTCCGGCGATCTTTCTGCCTCAGCCTTACAAGTAGCTGAAACTATAGGCATGCACTACCATGCTCGGCTAATTTTTGATTTGTTGTAGAAATGAGGTCATGCCAAGTTTCCGTAGGCTCAGGCAATCAACTTGCCTCGGCATCCCAAAGTGCTGGGATTACAGAATGAGCGACTGGCCCGACCCTCAGTGTATTTTTAAAGCATATATCACACTAGTTTAGTTTCCTGGTCTTTTTTATATGCAATGCTACTTGTTTTCTTTTCAGACGTTTTGTTTTTTGAGTTGAGTCTCACGCTGTCATCCAGACTGGAGTGCAGTGGCCGCTCTCGACTACCGCAGCCTCGAGCTTTTGGGTTCTAGTGATCCTTCTGCCTCAGTCTTCCAAGTAGCTGGAACTAAAGACGCGTGCTACCACACCAGGCTAAATTTTTTTGATTTATTGTAGAGATGAGGTCTGACCAAGTTGCCCAGACGGGTCTCGAACCTGTGGGCTCAGGCAATCCACTCACCTCAGCCTCCCAAGGTGCAGGATTACAGACAGAGCCACTGAGCCCAGCTTCGACATTTTAAAATAAAAATAATATTGAAAAGAAAAAGAAATAGAAGAGAATAGAAAACCTGGTTTCCCAGGATGAGGACAATGTCAACACACAATTTCTATCCTATACTAAGTATTTCATATCCGTTCTTTGTAGAAAAATCACATTTAAGTAGAAATGTAAAAATTATTGGAAACTTTGTGTCAGGACGATGCAATATTACATCATGATCAACCTCCCCTTATGTCAGGAAAAAATAGGAGATTTATCATTAGGGAATCCATCAACAAAATTAGTCACATTAACAGAATCAATGAGAGTCATATGATCATGTTAACAAATTAAAATGATTTTATGACACTTTTAAATTATTTTTTGTATTTATTTATTTATTTAATTTATTTATTTGAGTTAGAATCTCACTCTGTCACCCAGACTGGAGTGCAGTGGCCACTCCCGGCCACTATAGACTCGACCTGCTGGGCTTAGGTGATCCTTCCACCTCAGCCTTCCAAGTAGCGGGAATTACAGGTGTGCACTACCACGCCCAGCTAATTTTTTTATTTTACTGTAGAGATGAGGTCTCGCCTGCTCAGGCTGGTCTCGAACCCGCGGGCTCAGGCAATCCACTCACCTCAGCCTCCCAAAGGTGCGGGATTACAGGCTGAGCCACCAAGCCTGGCGATTTTGTGACACTTTTAGAAAAGAATTATGCATTTGTAAATCAACAGAGAAGTAGTATATAATATTTATGAAACACATTAAAAAAGTAGAAATAAAAAGTAATAAAAATACATTTTGGGAAGAAAGTTTAAATGGTATCACTAAGTTGATATGCTCTAATCAGTTTATCAATTGAGCCTGATAATAACACAGACACCAGCTATTTTTGTTCTGGAGGAAAAAAAACTTTTCTACACAAAGGAACATTTAAATTGGAAATCCATAAAAATCTGAAACAAATAAGATTATATTATACATAATAAGGACTAGGAAAGTAAAGCAGTGTGATAGTGACTTTTTAAAAAGATTGAGAAATCAAGGGAATACAAAGTTTAAAAGGAGAATAAGACATATATGTAAATGCACTATACAGTCAAGCCACAGTGGTGGAAGACAAGTAGTGACCTTGCTGTGTCTCACTGGAGACTGAAGCTTACACATGTGGAGAGACTTTGTCATCCAGTGTGTTTGCTTCTTGCAGGTCTTCCTCACCCATGTTAGGCAGAGATGACCCAGCCCTTCAGACTGTTCAGAGTCTTGGAGTCAGTGTCCTAAGCACAGTAAGGCCTTAATTACAAATAAGTTCTGATAAAACAGTAGCCAATTTTATATGCAATGGAAGACCAATCACATATTAAGTCAGTGATGGATAATGTTCTAAAAACTAGATGATTCTTCCATTTGGCATTTAGGAAGCACAAAGTTGTTATATTTAAATAAAATGGGTGAAACTACACTTTTATTCTATCTAAATGTTTTAAAATCCGACGTTGCCATTGACACGGTGTCTGTAACTCAGTGTCCACCATAAGTTGATTCTCCCTCATGTCCCTTACACTTTCATTTCCATTATATCCTCATACAAAAGTATGACTTTGTCATCTTAAAGTATGCTTCTTAGAAGCTGCTATTGGTTATCAAACCTCTCAGGTATTTTATCTTGAAAATATTTCTTTTTTCCTATTCTTTAAACATATCCAATTCTACCTTTCATAATACTTTATATCAGCACTGTTAACACTAGTTTTGCTGCTTTCAAGAAAACACAAGTTTTGGAAATAGCCTTAGTGCTTTTAGTATAGTTTTCTGTGGTAATTTTAATTTATATTCATTTATATACTTCTATTTAGGATTCATATACACACACATTTTTGAGAGACATCTCTCTGCCACTCAGGCTAGAGTTCAGTGGCGTGTTTATGGCTCAACCTATGGGTTCAGGCAATGCTTCCCGTAAGACATCCCAGTACCTTGGGACAACTTGTACTACCACACCCAGAAATTTTGTTATTTTTTATAGATATGATTTGCCCATGCTGCTCTCAGACCTCTGGGTTCAAGACGTTCTCCTACCTCAGCCACACAAAGTATTGGGAATACAGTCCTGAGTCACCATGCTTTACCCCTCACTGCTTTTAGGTGTTTTTTTTTGTGTGCGTGCTATCACACAGTTTGACTAATATTGGCTTTAATTTTGTTTTTCTATTTTTGACACACATTAATTCCAAATTTAGGAATTTACATCTGGTTAGTTTAAAAACTCATATATCAACAAATCTTTGGATATGATTTTTTTTTTTGAGTTGGAGTCTCACTCTATCGCCCAGGCTGGAGTGCAGTGGCTGCTCCCGGCCACCGCAGCCTTGACCTGCTGGGCTCTGGCGATCCTTCCACTCTGCCTTCCAAGTAGCTGGAACTACAGGCACGCACTACCACACCTGGCTAATTTTTTGATTTGTTGTAGAGATGAGGTCTCACCAAGTTGCCCAGGTGGGTCTCAAACCCGTGGGATCAGGCAATCCACTCATCTCAGCCTCCCAATGTGTGGGATTACAGGCTGAGCCACCAAGACCGGCTTGGATATGACCTATTATTTTTACTTTTTCACACATTTACTCAAAACACTACATAAATGTTTGGGAAATATTTCATATTTTACATTCAAGTCACCATTTATGTAGACTTGTAATCATAATTTTTATCACTTGGAGTTTGACACTTTGAGTATATAAATTGTGCTCAATATTTCCACACAATAGTGCTATTATCAGCTCAATCTAATTTTATATTTATCTTACATATTATGTTGATTTATTATATTCATAATTATGTTGGCTTGTCTGTTTATCAAATAGGTCTTGTCAGGATTATACTGTCTTGTTATTTCCACATCTATTTTTCTCACTGTACTGTTAGCCCATGATGAACATGGATTTGACCTGCATAGATCCACGTTTTTTCAACAAATACACTGCAATTTCTTTTTTCACAATTTGTGATCATTTAAAAGAAACTCGCAAAACCACAGTTTAGAAATATACTTTAAAAATGTAATGAGGACATCAGATAGAAGTATATTATTGTCTATTTTGGCATTTACTATCATAAAGATATACAAATCTATCATACAAATGTAAACTTATAATTTATGCACTTACAGGGTATACATGGCACCATCAGCAGTTGAGAAATGTGTAAATTAATGTAAAGATACAGTATTAACTCATAACGGCATAAAATTAGCTATGACACAAAGTGTATCAGTCAATAATTTTGGAACCACTTCCTGCTGCCAGGTGATTAATGCAAGTGTTGTGAGATTCTGTTTGACACACCATGTGACTTTAATGTTTTCCATATGAGCATTTGGTCTCTCCAGAGTGAATCAAGGAAATTACAAAGAATCATTGTATTTATGGCAAAAGAGTGGAAAGGGATGGGTTTCAAGATACAAATGTTGAAGATATTCCAGAGCCCAGAACCCACACCACAGTAGTTAGAGGTAGATGACATGAGGGGACAAGTGCTTCCAACACAGTGCCAGATGACTAGAAATGAAACAAGAGACTGGGCATGGTGACTTATGCCTAAAATTCCAGCAATTTCGGAGGCAAAGTACAGCAGACTGCCTTAGTCTAGGGCTTCTAGGCCAGCCTGAGCAACTTGGTGAGACTTGCCTTAACAATGAATCTAATAGTCAGCTGGGCATGATGGCAACCTTTGTGACACCAGCTACTCAGGAGGCTAAAGGAGAAAGATGGCCTGATACCATCACATTGAGGCTGCAGTGACTGTGGATTTTCCACTGTATTCCAGCCCATGCATCAGAGTCAAAATCCAACCTAATATATAAGTATTTACAATAGTCAGGATTTAGAAAGTTAGGTCTTATAATTATACTCCTGTATAATCTTTATTACAATAATCAAAATGACATTTAACTAAAAAAAAGGAAGAAAATATAACCTATAAAAAAAGGATTACTAGAAACATCCTTCCATAAGTTACTGAATGGTATATGGTCATCATATACCTACAATCTTGGGTAAGATAGAATAGATTAACACTTATGGCAACATAACAATTTATTGGGTGGACAACAAATGTTAATACTTTATAAACAATTCTGGTCATTAAAAGAAACAAATTTACATAGCCTAAATAAACCATCAAATTTCACTGTATGCAAAACCAGATTACAAATATTCAAGCATTTCTGTTCTTCTGATAGTGTGATCCATGTGTGAAAAACTTTCTTAAGTTTTAAAAACTGAATCTGATTATTTACTAAACAAAAACGTATAATATATACAATTTAAGAGAGTAATTATCTTTGTTCTGATGTCTATGAAAATATTTCTTTATATTATATGAAATTACACTTATGGCTTGTAATTATTGATAGTATGAAGATGCATCAAGATATTAATGTTCTGGCCTCATTTTCTCATTTGCATGTAAGTAGTAAGACAAATGATTTCTAAAACTCTCATTATTCTTTGTCATTTATTTCCAAAGATAAATGTTATCCTGAGCACTCACCTCATGCTGAACTTACAATAATGCTTAATGTGAGCCACAAAAAACCTCTTCACTTCGATCTTTTAAAAGAGATTACATACCAGTGTTCTTCATCCTCCATGAAAAACATGAGATGAGTGCTGATGACATACTATACAAGGACATTTCATAGCTCTAATATACCAACAACTGACCCCATGCCTTTACATAAACACTACGAATGAAGGCATAGAATCATGTGAGTTGAGTTACATCAATATTGCTTGCTTTTTGAAATATCCTCAAATTCTGTCAATGTAAAACCAGAATTATACAGAGAATATACTTATGCTTTCCTAAAAAACAAACAAACAACAAGCCATCTTCTAATACCACTCATTATTTGATATTTATTTCAACTTACCTTTCAGTAAATAAGCTTCCATATAAATTGCATCTGTAAAGTTTTCAGTCCAAATATGTTCCAATGGCATATATTTTTAACAAAGGCCAGTTCACATTCTTTAAATCTGTAGATTCTCTACAATGCATAGTCTAACATCAAAGTTTTGGCTGATTAATGTCTTTAGACATGCTTTACATTTGTACATTCAAAAGATCTGTGGTTTGAGTAAAGATAATGGTACTCTTTACATCTGTAAATTTCTCACCATGTCTCTATTGTTTATAACTAGATTTGTGATTTTTCCATCAGAGATACTGAAAATTTAGAGTATAGATTGTCTGATGTTGAGAAAACTTGGAATAACAGTGAAAAGGTTTACACCATTCTGCCCACCTATAGGGAATCCCTAAATATAGATGCTCATATGTCAACCAAATATTGAATGAGAGCTAAAGGCTTTATCTCATTCCTCTCATTTATATAGTTTCATCTTAGTATGGATTCTCATATGTCCAGCTACTTGTATATGAGAGCAAAGGGCTTACCATGTTTTTCACATTTGTAGAGTTTCTCTCCAGTATGGTTGATTATGTGTCCAGCAAATCTATTGTGAGGGTGAATGGCTATGTCACATTTTTCACATTTGTAGGGTTTCTCTCCAGTATGGATCGTCTTATGTCCACCAAATCCATTGTGAGAGCAAAAGGCATTTCCACATTCTTCACACTTATGGTTTCTTCCCAGGATGCACCTTGATATATCCAGCAAGCTTTGAATGAGAGCAAAAGGCTCGGCCACATTCTTCACATTTGTAGAATTTCTCCCCAGTATACATGGTCTTATGTCTGCAAATCCTACATGAGAGTGAAAGGCCTTGCCACATCTTCACACTTGTAGGATTTCTCCCCAGTATGCATGGCCTTATGTCGATAAAATCCAGAGTGAAAGTGATAGGCCTTGCCACATTCCTCACATGTGTAGGGTTTCTCTCCAGTATGGCTCACTGTATGTCGAGTAAGATCTGAACGAGATGTAAAGGCTTTGCCACATTCTGCACATTTGTAGTGTTTCTCTCCAGTATGGATCACTGTATGTCGAGTAAGATCTGAACGAGACTTAAAGGCTTTGCCACATTCTGCACATTTGAAGGGTTTCTCTCCAGTATGGATACGCTGATGTACAATAAGACTCCTGTCCTGAGAAAAGCCTTTGCCACATTCTGCACATTTGTAGGGTTTCTCTCCAGTATGGATCACTGTATGTCGAGTAAGATGTGAATGAGATGTAAAGGCTTTGCCACATTCTGTACATTTGTAGGGTTTCTGTCCATTATGGATCAGTCTATGTCGAGAAAGGTTTGCATGAGAGCGAAAATCTTTGCCACATTCTTTACACTTGTAGGGTTTCTCTCCAGTATGGATCATTGTATGTTGAGTAAGGCGTGAATGAGTTTGAAAGGCTTTCCCACATTCTTCACATTTGTAGGGTTTCTGCCTGTTATGGATCAGTGTATGTTGAGAAAGGTTTGAATGAGAGTGAAACTCTTTGCCACATTCTTCACATTTATAGGGTTTCTCTCCAGTATGGATCATTTTATGTCGAGTAAGGTGTGAATGAGTTTGAAAGGCTTTGCAACATTCTTCACATTTGTAGGGTTTCTCTCCAGTATGGATCACCAGATGTCGAGTAAGGCGTGAACGAGTTTGAAAGGCTTCACCACATTCTTCACATTTGTAGGGTTTCTCTGCAGTATGGATCACCATATGTCGAGTAAGGCGTGAAGGAAACTGAAAGGCTTTGCCACATTCTTCACATTTGTAGGGTTTCTCTCCAGTATGGATCACCATATGTCGAGTAAGGCGTGAAGGAAACTGAAAGGCTTTGCCACATTCTTCACATTTGAAGGGTTTCACTCCCGTATGGGTCACTGCATGTTCAGTAAGATGTGAATGAGAGTGAAAGTCTTTGCCACATTCTGCACATTTATAGGGTTTCTCTCCAGTATGAATGGTCTTATGTCCAGCAAATCCTCCTTGAGAGCCAAAGACTTTGCCACATTCTTCACATTTGTAGGGTTTATCTCCAGTGTGGATCACTGTATGTCGAGTAAGTTCTGAATGAGACAAAAAGACTTTGCCACATTCTTCACATTTATAGGGTTTCTTTCCAGTATGGATCATAGTATGTAGAGTAAAGAGTGAATGAACCTGAAAGGCTTTGCCACATTCTTCACATCTGTAGGTTTTCTCTCCAGTATGGATCAACCTATGTTTAGTAAGGCGTGAATGAGTGTGAAAGGCTTCGCCACATTCTTCACATTTGTAGGGCTTCTCTCCAGTATGGATCACTGTATGTTGAGTAAGATGTGAAGGAGAGTGAAAGGTTTGCCACATTCTTCACATTTATTTATTTATTTATTGAGTTGTAGTCTCACTCTGTCACCCAGACTGGAGTGCATTGGCCACTCCCGGTCACCGGAGCCGCGAACTGCTGGGCTCCAGCGATCCTTCTACCTCACCCCTCCAAGTACCCGAAACTACAGGTGTGTACTACCATGCCCGGCTTATTTTTTTCATTTATTGTAGAGATGAGGTTTCACCAAGTTGCCCAGGCAGGTCTCAAACCTGTGGGCTCAGGTAATCCACTCACCTCAGCCTACCAAATTTCTGTGATTACAGGCTGAGCCATTGAGCCCAGTTCATTCTTCACATTTACCGAGTTTCTCTCCACAATAAGTTTTCTGATGTTGTGAATGATATGAGTAACAGCTAAGGGCTTTGCCACATTTTTCACTTTTGAAGGCTCTCCCTCCCCTATGGATACTTTCATGTCTATTTAGATAGGATGATTTCTTAAACACTTTCCTACATATATTGTATATATTTTCTCCACTATTTTTTTGATGTTGACTACATCTTGAGGACTGGTTAAAGGTTTTGCCATATTCTTATTTAAAAGCCATTTCAGAAATATGGATACTCTGGTGGATAACAAATTTGGAGTGTTAACGAAAGACTTTCCTACTCTTGTTACATTTGTAATGGTTATTTGCAACTGAGCATTGTATCTGCCCTTCACCTTCATTCATGCACACTTACCCAAGATTTTTGTAAGCATAAGTTCTTAAAGACATATTTACCATATTTTCCAATTGGCACCTTGGCAAGTGAGACTTCTATGGTCTTCTCTGGCAAAAGTCCTTCAGTGTAATGAGAAGTCACAGCTGAAAAACATGAAAATAAAAATTTATTTCACATGCTAGACTCAGGTGACTATCCTTTGAAAATAAAACACAATATTATACTATGGTAAGAACATAACTATGATGGCAAGTACAAATCACAAGTTTCCACTCCATCATAAATATATGTACTTAAGAAAATACTTACCCCATTACCTGTGTGAGAACTCAAAAAACAGTTAAGACTTTGCAGAATCCACATGATAAAATGACTTACATTGAAGAGAAAATTTAGTAATTTTGCCACCATAATGTCTCTTCCTTTACAATGTAGCATGATGTAATCAGATGAGATGTTCTAACTCTTGAATTCTTCCTCAGGGAATTAACAGAAGAGTGGAGTATGAGTCCACATTTCTGTCCTTTAAGGGTTTATGCAAAGACTTGTTTCTGTCCGAACGTACAGAAAAGATACATTCTAAGAACAGGTATGAGTCTCCTAGAATCTCTAACTTAGTGATTGTTGTTATATTAATCTAGACAAAGCAACATCATAAACATTATGACGTGTATATCTTTGAATTTCAAATACCCCAATTCAAACAAAGTATGCCAAAGCATAGAAAGAATCAGGATAAATTACTCAATTAAGGGTACAAAAATAATTTGTGGAGCTGCAAGTTATAAAAATGTTTGAGAAATTTTTACATGAAATGTAGAAACCCTTACTTGAATGACCACACTACTGCCTGGGTGACAGAAAACATGCTGATAAAACTTAACCATAAAAAGAATTTGGAAAATATCCTTGATATTGATATTGGTCTCAGTAATAATTTTTTCATTACTACAGAAATAAAAATATATATGAACAAGTTGGGGTCATCAAACTGAAAAGCTTCTGCAGGCTAAAGGGAAAAGGAAGAAGCCTTACAGGACATGAAAAATATCTGCAAACCATATACTTGATGAGATGTTAAAGAAAAAAAATCATAATTTCTTGAATACAAAACAGCCCAAAACCCGGGCTCAGTGACTCAGCCTGTAATCCCGCGCCTTTGGGAGGCTGAGGTGAGTGGGTTGCCAGAGCCCCGGGGTTCGAGACCCGCCTGGGCAGTGAGACCTCATCTCTACAATAAATCAAAAAATCAGCCGGGTGTGGTAGCGTGCGCCTGTAATTCCAGCTACCCAGAAGGCTGAGGCGGAAGGATCACCGGAGCCCAGTGAGTCGAGGCTGCGGTGGCCGGGAGCGGCCACTGCACTCCAGTCTGGGTGACAGAGTGAGACTCCAACTCAAAAAAAAAAAAAAAAAATGACATCTCATATGGTTAGAAAATATGCTAAAACACAAGACACTATGTTTTCTCCTTACAAAACATAAAAATAGAAACTACATTATGGCTGATATGTTCATTAATATAATTGTTATCATCATTTCACACTGTATATGCATAGCAAATTATATTATTTACAAAATATGGTTATACATTCTTATTTATGTATAAAAAAATCAGATGCTAATCACACATAAACATGCATACATATGTATTTGAATATATGTATATATGAAGCTACTCCTAAGCTTCATGCTAAAGATAATTATAAAATAAGAGTTATTAAGACACTTGGTAACAGGTTGGAGTTTAATATATGTTTACCAATCCTCTACACGATATAGTATACTTAAATATTTGGATATAAAGAAAAACTACCGTCCACGTTCCCTGGACAAAATGGCCGGTGAAGTCATAGAAACCGTGCCTGCTACTGAGCAGGAGTTGCCACAGCCCCAGGCTGAGACAGGGTCTGGAAAGGAATCTGACAGTGATGAATCAGTACTAGAGCTTGAAAAACAAGATTCCACACAGGCAACCACACAGCAAGCCCAGCTGGCAGCAGCTGCTGAAATCAATGAAGAACCAGTCAGTAAAGCAAAACAGAGTCGGAGTGAAAAGAAAGCACGAAAGGCTATGTCCAAACTGGGTCTTCGACAGGTTACAGGGGTTACTAGAGTCACGATCTGGAAATCTAAGAATATCCTCTTTGTCATCACAAAACCAGAGTCTACAAGAGCCCAGCTTCAGATACCTACATAGTTTTTGGGGAAGCCAAGATCGAAGACTTATCTCAGCAAGCACAGCTAGCAGCTGCTGAGAAATTCAAAGTTCAAGGTGAAGCTTTCTCAAACATTCAAGAAAACACACAGACTCCAACTGTACAAGAGGATAGTGAAGAGGAAGAGGTTGACGAAAGAGGAGTGGAAGTCAAGGACATAGAATTGGTCATGTCATAAGCAAATGTGTCGAGAGCAAAGGCAGTTCGAGCCCTGAAGAACAACAGTAATGATATTGTAAATGCTATTATGGAATTAACGTAGCCATCCAAAAAGACTTTTTTTTGGTGATTTAGAAGAGTATCTACAGCTTGGTTTGAAATTTGTACTGTTTCTATCATTAATAAAGTTATGGTGTCTTTTTGGATGGAAAAAAAAAGAAAAAAGAAAAACTACCAGTCTCAGATCATACTATAAAAGTAAAATTTAAGTAAAATATCAGGATTTATTCTATTAGGAGAGATAATTTGTATTTAGGTAGGACTATTGAGTATGAATTTAAATAAAATCATTGGAAATCTCCCTAGTATAGAAAATCATAAATTAGAAAACATGTAACATGTGTCCAGAGTGTTCTTAAAATTTCTCAAACAGTTAAGAGAATCACTCCTCACATACTCCCAACCATGATGCAAAAAGAAAACATAAAAAATAGTTTGACATAGGCCGGGCTCGGTGGCTCAGCCTGTAATCCCACGGCTTTGGGAGGCTGATGTGAGTGGATTGCCTGAGCCCGTGGGTTTGAGACCCGCCTGGGCAGGTGAGACATCATCTCTACAATAAATAAAAAAATAAGCCGGGCGTGGTAGTGCGTGCCTGTAATTCCGGCTACTCAGAAGGCTGAGGCGGAAGGATCGCTGGAGCCCAGCAGGTCGAGGCTGCGGTGGCCGGGAGCGGCCACTTCACTCCAGTCTGGGTGACAGAGTGAGACTCCAACTCAAAAAAAAAAAATAGTTTGACATAGATTTCCAAATAAATAAGCAAATACTTCCACGTCTTCAAAGCATCAGAATGGTAATCAGATAATGCAGTTCCTAACAAACCATTAAGTGGATTTTGATTTCCTCTGTAAACTTGAAAGATCATTGAGAAAGCAGTGTTTTTGACGAATTTCAGAACATGGAATAGCAGATGTCCCTTTGTGACAGGAAGAAAAAGAATCTCAGGTTTCTAAGAAAGCATTTCCATTGGAGCAGACCACCTTCCCAAACCACATTTCAAGCTCTGATTCCTCAACCTGTGTCATCTGTCTCATTCACTCCCACTTACCTGAAAGTTTGGCTAATGTGCCATGCCTCTTCACATTCCAGGGCTCTTTCCTTTGCTCCAGACATGTAATAAGGTCTGGCTTAGAGACTGCAAGTCCTGTTTAATTAGAAAAAAGTAAGATGACTCTTGCTGGGGTTCTTAGATTACAAACGTAGTATTTGATCAGTAGAGAACACATTGTATAAGACTCTAGAAAATTAACCCCAAAATACGGTTTCCAAATAAAACCTTTAGAATATTTAAATAAAATTTTCAATTTATGGGTTTCTTTTTATTTTAAGTTGGAATCTCAGTCTGTCACCCAGGCTTGAGTGCAGTAAAATGCTCTCATCAGTGGTCACCTGTTTGGCTCAGGTAATTCTTCTCCCTCAGCCTATCAAGTAACCAGTACTATAGGTGTGCATTACCACTCCCAGAAAATTTTTTGATTGAGTGTAGAGATGGGGTCTTGCCAAGTTGCCCAGGCTATTCTTGAACCCATGGGCTCATGGCAGTCCTCTCAACTCAGCCTCCTAAAGTACTGGCATTACGGTTGAGCCACCATGCCTGGCCTTACATTTGTGAGTTCTTAGTTCAATACTGGTGAGGCAAAAACTTATGGCAGCAATTGGAATCAGATGTGGGCAATGATCTATATGCCACTAAATTTCTGAATTTACCAATAATATAGCTAGAAAGACACTGGTCAATTTAAAATAGAGAAGGCTTCATGTCAAAATGAAACATCATTAATTTTTTATTTTCTATGTTTACATATTACCAACTTTTTGTTGATAGTAGGAATCTGAAACTCATTCACGCAAAGCAGAAATTCCCAGAAACCATTCTACAAATGAAGGACATAAAATCCTTAGTATGAAATAGGATTGTGTTTTGAAAGTTTTCTCACCCAGAAAAACCAGGTTTCTATGGTTCTCTAACATCACAGTCCTGTACAATATTCGCTGAGGGGAGTTTAGGCATGCCCACTCGTCTGGAGAGAATTCTATGGCCACATCCTTGAATGACAACAACCCCTGAAAACAACAAAAACATATATATACCAAGTCACCATGGCCTCTAGGTAAAGCAAGAGTGAAAACAGGGTCCAGCTGACAAGATAACTGTTATTATGCAATAAAAAAATTCATAACACAGAAATATCCTTTAATGCATTAAATGTGGGGGAAAAGGATGAAATAAAATCCACTCAGCCAGTGTATACTCTTTTTGTGAGTGAAACAGCATAAAATTGACACCAATACAGGCATGTACATTTTAAATCACTGTATATATCACATAAAATAGGTTACACATACTGCTCCTAGTAACTCAAGTTTTAAAAAACTTGTCAAGTTTTAATTTGAACAACAATGAATTGAATATCTTGTTAAAATGCAAATTCTGATTCAGAATATATGGATTTAGCCTGAGGTTCTGCGCTTTTTTGTTCAGTTGGTGTGTCTCATTCTTTTTTTTTTTTGAATTGGAGTCTCACTCAGTCACCCAGACAGGAGTGCAGTGGTTGCTCCCGGCCACTGCAGCCTCGACCTGCTGGGCTTCAGCGATCCTACTGCCTTCCAAGTACCTGGAACTACAGGTGTGTGCTACTACGCCCAGCTAGGTGTGTCTCATTCTGAACCAGGCTAGGGTGCCCTGGCATAATCACACCTTATTGCAGTCTCAATCTCCTTGGCTAAAAGAATCCATCCTCCATAGCATCCCAAGTATTTGGGACAAATTGGTATCAGATGTCAAGACACACAGGTGGAACACAACATCCATGCTGAGATCTTTTGGCCAAAAGTTATACTAATTTATTATTACTTTTTGAGTTGGATTCTCACTCTTCTCACCCAGACTGCAGTGGAGTGCTTATGGGCACTGCAGTTTCGACCTG
Organism: Carlito syrichta; assembly: GCF_000164805.1. NCBI lineage: Eukaryota > Metazoa > Chordata > Mammalia > Primates > Tarsiidae > Carlito > Carlito syrichta. The sequence continues at coordinate 82,475 of NW_007095956.1, forward strand.
CTGGACTTAGGCAATCCTTGTGCCTCAGCCTTCCAAGTGTCTGGAACTACACAAAATGCTTGGCTAGTTTTTGTAATTTACTGTAGAGACAAGTTCTCGCCAAATGCCCAAACTGTTCTCAAAACACAGACTCGGGCAAATCTGTTGCCTTAGCCTCCCACAGTACTGGGATTACAGGCTGAGTCACCACACTCATCCAATATAGTAATTTATAATCTCAATTTAATAACAAGCAAGCTCATGTTACACAGAAATCAGCCTACAGGTATCTCCCATGGCATGTAATCTCTGAAAGCAAATTTATATTTTTAGTTTTTGGCATCCTAGAGAGCAAGTCTCTTCTAATTATTCTTTATTCAGACTATCTGGAGTTATTTGGGGCAGTAACTGCCATCCTGTTAAAATGTACATTTTATTAACTGTATTCTGCATGCAGCTGATGGAGCATCTAGACAGAACCTTAAAAGTACATGTTCTTGGTAGGAGCAGAGGCTCATTCCTATAATCCCAGCACATTGGGAGGGCATGGCAAAAGAATTTCCTGAACCCTTGGGTGTGAGACCAGCCTGGGCAACTTGGCAAGACATCTCTACAATAAATTAAAAAATTACAGCCGGGCTCGGTGGCTCAGCCTGTAATCCCGCACTTTGGGAGGCTGAGGTGAGTGGATTGCCTGAGCCTGTGGGTTCGAGACCCACCTGGGCAGCGAGACCTCATCTCCACAATAAATCAAAAAATCAGCCAGGCATGGTAGCACGTGCCTGTAGTTCCAGCTACTTGGAAGGCTGAGGCGGAAAGATCACCGGAGCCCAGCAGGTCGAGTCTGCGGTGGTTGGGAGCCGGCACTGTACTCCAGTCTGGGTGACAGAGTGAGACTCCAACTCAAAAAAAAAAAAATTAACTGGTCTCTGGTAGCCATGAGTGAGCCAGTGCATTTCATTCTGGACAACAGAGGAAGACTACATACATATATTTCTATCCTTCATTAGGATCTGAGGATCTATCCAATTTCCAATGGGATTCTTGGTTACTATGCCTTCCCATGACCCCTAGTAACAAGGGAACATTTTTAATAATGCAGGTCGTACATTCATGGTGAGAATAGTTTATGAAAACTAAGCAGTATGGTTGAAGAGAACAGAAGAGGCTATGTAGGAGCAGTGTCCGACAGACCCATTGAATATCACAGGAAGAACAAAAATAATTGAAACAAACTCATTAGGCAGGACCATCACAAGGACAGCAGCATGCTTTGCAAGTTTTACACACATAACATTACTTCTGTTCTGGGACACAATTATTTACCTGAGAAGCGGCCATTTTTTCTTTTTCCTCCTACTTCTCTGGGATTTCTTCTCGGGTGAGATTATCTAATCAAGTTACACCTATATTTTGAAAATATGCCTTTACTTATTTCAAAATTAAATGGAATGTATTTATTTTTTGTCAGTCTTACCACCCACTTGGGAGCCCTCGCTTGCTCTCCTGTTTGCCTGAGGTTCTCTTTGATTTAATTCTTCCACCATCTCCCTGAGGTGGGTCTACTTTGTCATTTAGGACAGTTTTCCTTCTTAACAAATGCAAGATAATCCTGAAGACAGACATCAATTCTGCCTTTACCCCTCAAAAACAGTGATGTGTCTAGAAGTGCACAGAAACCAGTCGCTGAACTAAAATAAATTTTTTAAGTTACTAATTTAATAATATAAAATTCAGACCTAATCAATCCAAAATGTCAACTCTCAAAAGTTCGACATAACTGCATTTTAGACCGGGGTGGGGGAGGGGATCCCTGGCCTCTTTGTGTGTTCCATGTAGCTAAAATAATTTTGAAATGCTGACAAGGTTGGCACCTGTATGCAACTGTCCAGACTAACTCTGGGAAAGTGAGAGTAGTGCACTAACTCTGTTTTGTTTAATAAAGGAACAAGGAGACTGTGAACCAAGGACAAAGATAATTCACCACTTTCCAGGACTCCTCTCATCGCCTACATATCTGCAAGTCTAAGCCACCTCTTGATATTAGTCGCTGTCTGTCCCACAGCCTGGATAAAAATTTTGAAAAATCACAGCTGGGCTTGATGGCTCAGCCTGTAATCCCGCGCCTTTGGGAGGCTGGGTGAGTGGACTGCCTGAGCCCGCAGGTTCAAGACCCACCTGGGCAGCGAGACCTCATCTCTACAATAAATCAAAAAAACAAAAATCAGCTGGGCGTGGTAGCGCATGCCTGTAATTCTGGCTACTTGGAAGGCTGAGGCGGAAGGATTGCTGGAGCCCAGCAGGTCGAGGCTGCGGTGGCCGGGAGTAGCCACTGCACTCCAGTCTGGGTGACAGAGTGAGACTCCAACTCAAAAAAAAAAAAAGAAAAGAAAAGAAAAGAAAAATCACACACAACCCAGGAGGGGCCTTTAGGATGCCATCCCCTCATTTCCTTGATTTCAGTGTCCCTACTAAATAAAGTCATAAACCCTGCTCCAACTCCTTATGTCGACAGAACCGGATTTGGACCTGGTGACACAAATGTCCAATGACACTAATGATAGACCCTGGAGATTTCCACCTAGATAATTCAGATAAGGACACTGCAGAACTCACCCAACAGCACTTGCCCATCCCGGCTTCCCCTTGCCCCTTCTCAAAGCCTTTCCTCTCAGGCCCTCCGGGATCCCCACACCACGAGACCTGGCTGGTGTTTCTGCACTCAAGAACTGGTGTTGGGCAAAAGGCCTGCTTAACGTTGTGAGGGAGCCAACGTTTAACTCTGGGGAGGAGAGAGAGTGGGCCAGGATCATAGCCTCCCCTTCCCCCCACCAGCACCCCACGTGGGTTAGATCCTCTTCATAACCCTCGTGGGTTCGGCACACTTGGAGATGGTGAGCTGCACGGAGAATGCTTAGCAGGCGATGTCGCTTCAGGGTCAAGACCACAGGGTCCCGGCCCAGGCCCACCTACACCGAGAGAACTGGGCCGAGTCGCCAGTGGGGATGGGTCCAGGCTCAGAGGTGACGGAGAGGCCAGTCCCTAAGGAGCCGGGTCATCCGGGTCCATCCTCAAACCCCCTCTCGGGAAACCTCCCTGCACACACACCACCTCCCGCCTTCTGAAGGTCTCAGCGTCCATCCTACAAATCTCCCAGGATCTGCATGTCACAGGGCAACACAGGCTAAAATGAAGATATGCAAGGCTGACAGAAAAAACTAAGGCTCTGTAAGAGCCCAGAAGCTGCCCTCTCACTTCCAGCTCCTGTCTGATTGGCCATGTCAAACCTCAGCATCAGTTGATTGGATAAAACTCCAGGCCATCTTGTTTTGAGTGACAGGACATGCGATCAGACGCAGGCTGCATGAGGCAAGAAAACGTTGAGATTTCTCCCAGCTCCAGAATGTGGTAGGGACGTGTGAGGAGGCCCCTTACAGGACTTCCTGGGAACTCTGGTGTCTGTGTGGTTCCCAGTTGGTGGGTTGCAGAGCTGCAGGACTCCAATCCCAGTGTGTCCCGGGAGAGGCGGTGTTGACCTACAGTCCAGCGACCCACCAACTAGGAGTGACGAAAGCTCCCGTCATGCCTCAAAGGGGCCCACAAGCCTCCTCCCCCCAGCCTTCTGCCCAGACTCCGGGGCAAGGAGAAATCTAAAGGCATTTTTGCCCATGGAGTCCTTCTCAGTCTACACCCCCTGTTAGTCAAAACCAGAAGGGCAAGGCCTGAAGGTTTTTCTAACCAACGGATGCTGAGGTCTGAACTGCTCAATCAGATGGGAGCTGGAAATGACAGGGCAGCTTTTGGGCTCTGGTCGCCCCTTTGTCTCCTGCGCCTGCAGTTGGGTCGTCCTCTCTGCAGTGTCCAGTACTCTGGTACTCACATGTATCTTCGCTTCAACCTCTGTCGTCCTGTGATCTGCAGGACGTGGAAGCCCTTGGTGAGGCTCCCGGGACATCAGGAAGGTGGAAGAAGGTAAGTATGCTGGGGGTGACACGAGAGAGGAAGTGGATAAAGTCGGATGAACCGGCTGTGGCGGGACCGGCCTTCCCCTCAGTTGACAGTGAGTATGTCCCCGCCTGCAGCTGGGCCTGGTGTCCTTGGTGTAGGTGAGGCTAGGCCGGGACTCTGGGGACTTGTCCCATCCGCGACCTCACCAGCTGAGCCCGCTGTGAACATCCCCTCTTTCCACGTGTTCAGGACCCAAAAGAGTGGTGGGGAGGATCTGACTAGGTGGTGGGGCCAACAGAGGGAGGGTCTGGGGTACTGTTCCTCCTCCCTCCTTTCTCCACTCCAAGGTTACATCACAACATTGAGGAACAATTTCTCTCTTTGTAGCTGTGGAAATCAATACATTTCCACCAGAAAGTGTGATAGGTTAATTGTTGAGTCTCACAGGTGCATGGAAGCATCCATTACATTTGTTTTTTTAGTGAATCTCACTCTATCACCCAGGCAGGAGTGCAGTGGCACACAAACCGCCAACCCAGAATCAACCTGCTGGGTTCTGGTGATCCTTCCACCTCAGTCTTCCAAGTAGCTAGAACTACAGGCACGTGCTAATACCCATGTAATTTTTTTGTCGTTTATTGTAGAGAGGAGATCTCACCAAGGTGCCTGAACTGGTCTTGAACATTCAGGCTCAGATGATCCACTTGCCATGACCTCCTGAGTCTAGCCGATAACACTTTCAATAAATTATTTTTTAATGCTGAGTTTAGTAATAAGACTATAACTCTCCATGGACAAAAATTAATTTAGCCATATGGATTGGCTCCAGTTTTCTGTTACTTGGGTAAATAATAAGGAGTAGGTCTGGAAAAATACACTGGTAGATAACAGGTTTACCACCATGTTACAAAGCCACTAGAAAAAAACAGATAAAGTAGTCAACATCTCTACACCCCAGAAACTTCCAACTGTTGTAAAAGGGTAAGTGCTTGAATCAGTACCATGTGGTCCATACAAAGAAGGGAGGTGTCCATGGTACCTGATTTTTAGTTGTTGTGAGTTCTGATGTTACTGCTTAAGAGAGCATTCACAGACAGAATTGTAACTCTTTCATTATCATTTCTCTTGGTTCGTCATTGTTAAAAATAAGCATATAAGTTTTCTTTGTCTGTTGTGCCCAGGATGGAGTGCAGTGGGACACTCACAGCCACTGCAACCTTGACCTGTTGGCCACAGGCAATACTTCCACGTCAAAGTTCAGGCATATGACACCATGCCCAGCTAATTGCTTGATGTATTGTGGAAATGAGGTCTTGTCAAATTGGCCAGGCTGGTCTGGAACCCTGGGGCTCAGGCAATCCTCTCATCTCATCTCCCAAACTACTGGAATTACAGATGTGAGCCACTGTGCCCAGCTATCCCCCATGTGATCCTAACATGGCAACATTGTCAAGTTGTGGGTTGCCAGATATGTTCATGAAAGTTGAATTCAGAAGGGAGGTCACCTGTCCTGATCTGCCTGGGTTAGGTCAGGCAGGTAAGCCAGTGGGGGCATATATTTATTGCTGTAGAGGAAATTGTCAGTGTTTCTGGCAAGGGAGGACACTTGTGGAAAGGAAAGATTTAACTCCCACTTTGCACTCCTTGCAGGAGCTCACTGTTTTGAATCTGTCTCCTATGACAAAAGACAGAAAAAGTAGACTTTATTGTCCTTTCTGGACACTCCTGCTTGTGGATGTGGTGGTAGCAAGGAAAGGATTGTGCTTATGTGAAAGGCATATGCTGGCTCCACATCATAGCTTATGCCAGGAATCCTATCACTTAGGGAGGCTGAGGTGAGACGATTGCTTGAGGCCAGGAGTTTGAGATCATCCTCTACAACATAGCATATTCATGTCACTATAAAAATAATTAAATAAAAATTAGCCAGGAGCATTAGCAAAGTCCTGTAGTTCCAGCTACTTTGGAGGTTGAGACAGAAGGATTGCCTGAGTCCAGGAGTTCAAGGTTGTGGTGAATAATGATGGTGCCACTTCTTTTTGCCTGGGTGACAGAGTGAGACTCTAACAGAAAATAAATATGTTGAATTTAATTTTAAAATAAATAAAGGCATACTTTCAACATGTAGGTGTGACTTGTCTAGATCATCTCACCTGAAACAAAATCCCAGAGGGCCAGGCTGTATTCTGAGCATTTGGGGAGGCCACGGAGAGAGGACTGCCTGAGCCCACAGGTTTGAAACCAGCCTGGCCAACTTGGCAAGACCTCTTCCCCACAATACATTAAAAATTGGCCAAGTGTAGTTCAGTCTGTAGTTATGGTTACTTGGAAGGCTGAGGCAGGATTACCTGAGCCCAGTAGGTCATTGCTGGGGTGGCTGGGAGCATGTCCCTGCACTCCAACCTGGTCAAAGGAGTGAGACCTCAGACTCAAAAAAAAAAAAAAATTCCAGAGAAGCTGGAGGAAAAGGAAAAAAATACCTGGTTCTCAGGTAAATGTGTCCCAGATCAGAAGAACTATCAATTTTAAAACTTGTAAACCTAACTGCTACTTCTGATGGTCTTCACTAATGAGTATTTTTCAATTATTTTTGTTCTTCCTGATATTAAAGGGCTTTGAAGAACATATATCCCTACATACCAGAGGCTCCACTGTTCTCAGCATTCATGCTGCCTAGTTGCCATGAACTGTTCTTACCATGAATGAATGACCTGTAGTATTAACAATGTTCCCTTGTGGTTGGGGAACATAGCAAGGTATGGATATCCAAGCTTCCAATTGGAAATGGGGTAGATCCTCAGATACAAGCAAGGGATGGGAATGTGAACTATTAAGATTTCACATGATGCTGGGCTCAGTATCTCAGCCCGTAATCCCAGCGCTTTGGGAGGTCGTGGTGAGTGGATTGCCTGAGCCTGCGGGTTTGAGACAGGCCTGGGCAACGTGGTGAGACCTCATCTCTACAAGAAATAAAAAAATTAACCGAGCATGGTAGCACGTGCCTGTAGTTCCAGCTACTTGGAGGCTGAGGTGGAATGATCACCGGAGCACTGCAGGTCTAGGCTGCAGTGGCTGGGAGCGGCCACTGCAATCCAGTCTGGGTGACAGAGTGAGACTCCAATTCAAAAAAATAAAAATAAAAATAAAAATAAATTAAATTAAATTTAAAAAAATTTTCACTTGATGCTCCATCAGCTCCATGGAGAACACTGTTAATAGCAAGCACATTTACACAGGATGGCAGTTACTGCCCAGAACAACATACAAATTACTGAATAAAGAATTATTACAAGAGAGTTGCTCTTTCAGATGCTAAAAACATACAATATAAGTACAATTTTTGAGATTATACACCATGGGAGATACCTGTACATGGATTTCTGCCTAAGACATGTTTATTATTAGATTGATATTAAAATTTACTATTTTGCGGGCCTATAAATCTCAGCATGGACATTGTGTTGCACCAGTATGCATTGGTACCTGATACCAATTTGTCCCAGCAATTTCAGGCCAGGAGATCGAGGCTGCAGTGAGCTGTGAATATGCCACTGCACTGCAGCATGGGTAAGAGAATGAGATCCTCCCGACTGAAAAAAAAAAGTGCTGAAGCTCAGGCAAATTCCAAATCTCCTGAATCCGAATTTGCATTTTAAGAAGATATTCAACCTGGCTCGGTGGCTCAGCCTGTAATCCTGTGCCTTGGGAGGCTGAGGTGAGTGGGTTGCCTGAGTCCACGGGTTTGAGACCCGCCTGGGCAACTTGGTGAGACCTCATCTCTACAATAAATCAAAAACTTAGGTGGGTGTGGTAGCACGTGCCTGTAGTTCCAGCTACTTGGAAGGCTGAGGTGGAAGGATCGCCGGAGCCCAGCAGGTCGAGGCTGTGGTGGCCGGGAGCGGCCACTGCATTCCAGTCTGGGTGACAGAGTGAGACTCTGACTCAAAAAAAAAAAAAGATATTCAGTTCATTTTGTACACTTTAAAACTTGATGAGGACCTTCCAACCTACTGTTAATTTTTCCTCTGAACAGTATGCTCAACTTTTTTCTGTGTGATGTAAATATAGCACTCAAAATTGTACATGCCTGCGTTGATACCCAAATTTATGCTGTATCATTCACAAAAATAGTATGTACACTACTGAGTGGATTTCATTTCATTCTTTTTTCTCAGACCTAATGTATTAGTGAATATTTCTGAAGGGTGCAGGGAACAGTCAGAAGGGCGTCTCCCACGATGGCTCTAAACACTACATAGAACCAAACAAAGACTACAAAGGCCCTAAACTCCATCTTTTCCTGCATGTGCAAAACTTACACCTATGCACAAATATTATCTCCCTATAGGAATACTACCTCATAGCCCCTTCCAATAAGACCCTAATACGGCACTGGCCAGCCCTCGCCAGGCCCTAGCACGGCACTGGCCACCCCCTCCCAAACCAATAAATACAGCCCTCTCTCGCGGGCTCTCTCTCACTCTCCCTCCCCTACCCCACGGTTACAGACCCTTTTCCTTCTTTCTATAGCCACCTCTTTAATAAATCTCTTGGCCTTAAAGGGTGTTGAATCTCACTGCGTGCCACTGTCTTTCATTGGTGCCATGACTCGGACCGGCTTCCTCTCACCATAAGGTGGGACCCCATTCCGGTGCCGGTGGGACTCACCCCTTAAGGCCTTCACCCACTTTCTTAAATGCCAGCACCGCATCCACCACCACCTCAGATAGGTAAGTACCCCTAACTGGAAAACCTAAAACCTCGCCTGGGATACCCGGAAGAGACTGACCATTGATCATCCGGCAGTTCTTTCAGCCCCAGGTGAGGGGGGACCACACCCTGCCTAGGCTTTCAAAGCCACAGTGGACCCCTACTGGTTTTCCCCTCTCCCACCTCGGTTTTTAAAGCCACCTCTATAACCTCGATAAGCATTCAAAAAAGTGGGTAGAGATTTCCCTCCCTCCTGTTCTACTTTGACCCATTAAACTCTTGGCCTTAATGGGTGTTAGGTCTTATTGTGAATTGGGTCTTTCTTGCCCTTGTGTGGGTCTCTCTCTCACCCCTGGGTGGGACCCCGATTCAGCATCTGTGGCCAATCCAGCCCTCCCGGACTCTCCCCACCCTTCTGAATGCCCAGCCGCATCCACACTAGCACTCGTTGGATAGGCAAGTCCCCCTCCCCTAAACAAGGGAGTGAAAACTTCCCGGGAAACTCCAGAGGGAACGGACTTCAAGAGTCACCTCCTCCAGTCCCCAGGTGAGAGGTAACACACCCCACCTCGGCCTCCATGACCATAGCGGACCCTGAAGCCTTCCTCTTCTCTTTCATCTTTCTCAAACCTTAAAAAACTCCCATGGCTGCCGGGCTGCAGCGGGCCCCAGGGGTTCCATGTCTGCTAACCCACAGCGGTTTGTGTAAAATTCTCTTTCTCTCCCTCTCTCTCTTCCCCCCCTTCCCTAAGGAATCACATGGCTGTTGGGCCACAGCGGGCCTCAGGAGTCCCACATCTGCTGGCCCTCAGTGGATTCTGAAGGGCTCCCACATCAAAAACTCTGTTCAACTGGCAGTGAATACACTCCCTACCCACTGCTCAGTCAAGTGCTCTCTGTCTGCTTCAAAAAATCCTAACGCTAGGTTCCTTGACCCCTCAGTTCTCCAGGAGAACCCTGGTTGTGCCAAACCTCTGTGACAACAGACTTTGCCACAGCCACACTTCTCGGACAGCCAACTCTTCAGGGGCCGCCCCATTTAGTCTGCCTGTTCCCCCATGGGAGGCTCTTCATCCCTGCTGACTGATTCTCCTCTTAAATGCCTTTTAAACAATCTCACTACTCTTTCTCTGTCCCCTGATATTAAACCCAAATGCCTAATTTGCCTCTGCACGCAGGACTGGCCTACATATCCCTTAGACAATCAAAATCAGTGGCCCCCTCAGGGATTCCTCAATCCTGATATTATCAGGGACTTATATAATTTCTGTGAGCATTCCAAACGGTGGGTGGAGATTCCCTATGTTCAATCCTTTTCTCTCCTCCGTGAACATCCTTGGCTGTGTCTCAACTGTAGCCCCTCTAACCTCCACCCTCAACTCATGCTAGCATCTACTGCTTCTCCTACTTCTCTTTCTCCCATTGTTCCACACTCATGTAAGCTTCCTCCTCTAGATTCCTCTCCCCCCACTACAGACCCTGCAAGTTCCATTTCTGCTCCCTCCTCCTCCATCTCAGATTTCGAGACTGCAGATGAGACCCCACCTTACAAGCAACCTAAGGCTTCCCCGAACCCCCTTCCTCTTCAGCCCCTCCCACTTCTGCTCCAGCAGTTCTATCTATATATTCTCCCCTCCCAATTGCTCCCCAGTGTAGCCCTCTGGTAACTCGATCCAAGGCCACACTGGTCATCCTAGCTCCCCTCTGTGAAGTAGCAGGCGCAGAGGGTATTGTCCAGGTGCACGTCCCCTTCTCTATCTCAGACCTCTCACAAATAGAAAAACGTCTTGGGTCATACACAACTAATCCTGCCACCTATATTAAGGAGTTTCAATACCTCATCCAGTCCTATAGCCTCACTTTTCATGATATATACCTAATCCTTTCCAACACCCTGCTTCCGGAGGAAAGTAGAAGAGTCTGGGAACAGGCTAGAACATACGCAGATGAAATTCACCAAACCACCCCAGCTCACCCCCTAGGTGCAGTGGCTGTCCCAGACCAGGATCCGGTCTGGGACTATAACTCTCCTGCCGGCATCGAGTCCAGGGACCACTTCTCTACTTGCCTCCTTTCTGGGCTGCGTGGGGCTGCACAAAAAGCAGTTAGTTTTGAAAAACTTCAGGAAGTTATTCAGGACAAAGACGAGAATCCCTCTAACTTTCTCAGTTGACTCACTAGGGCACTTCAACAGTATACCCACATAGATCCAGACTCCCCTGATGGCCGGCAACTCCTAATGACATATTTTTCTCCCAAAGCTATCCAGACATTAGGGCAAAACTAAAAAAACTTGACAGAGGCCCCCTCACTCCCCAACATGATGTCTTAGCAACTGCCTTT
>NW_007095957.1:0-847 GCF_000164805.1 Carlito syrichta
TTCTTGGTCGTTTGTGTTGCCATATGAATTCCTGTATTCTTTTTTTCTAGATCTGAGAAGAATGTGCTGGCAGCTTGATGGGTAATACATAAATCTGTAGATTGTCTTAAGTAAGATGGTCATATTCACAATTTTGATTCTAGCAATCCATGAGCATAGGACACTTTCACTTGTTTGTGTCATCTTTGATTTCTTTGAGCAGTGTTTTGCAGTTTTTATTGTAAAGGTCTTTCACATCTCTTGTTAGGAAAATGTCAAGGTATTTCATTTTTTTTGGCTATTGTGAATGGGATTGTGCTTTTTATTTGGGTTTTTGTTTGTTTATTATTGGTGTAAAGAAATGTGATTGTCTTTTGCACATTTGTTTTATACCCTGAGACTTTTTCCAAATCTTTTATCAGTGCAAGGAGGGTTTTGACAGATTCTCTTGGGTTTTCAATGTACACAATCATGTCATCTGCAAAGAGAGATAACTTGACTTCCTCTTTTCCTTTTTGGATACCTCTGATCACCTTCTCTTTTCTGATTGCTCTAACCAGGACTTCCAAAACTATAGTGATCAGGAGGAATGAGAGTGGGCATCCTTGTCTTGTTCCAGCTTTCAGGGGAAATGGTTCCAATTTTTGTTTGTTTAGGAGTATGATGGCTGTGGGTTTCTCATAGATGGCTTTTACTATTTTGAGGTATGTTCCATGTATGCCTAGATGTTTGGGAATTTTTATCAGAAGCAGTGCTGGATTTGTCAAAAGCTTTTTCTGCATCTAATGCTATATGAGGTACCTTTGCTTTGACATCTGTTGGTGAATTTAATTACATTTGTGGTCTTGTGAATGTTGAACCTGTCTTG
>NW_007095958.1:0-791 GCF_000164805.1 Carlito syrichta
TAAACGAGAAAAAACCAAATAAGCATAATCAGAAACACAAAAGATGAAGTCACATCTGACCCTGAAGAAATACAAAAGATCATTAGAGACTACTACGTACACTTGTATGGAAACAAACTTGAAAACCAGAAGGAAATGGAAGACTTTCTGACATCACACAACCTACCTAGGTTGGAACAAGAAGAAATTGAGACCCTAAATAAGCCAATAACAATCAAGGAAATTGACCACGTAATAAGAAAACTTCCTACAAAAAAAAGCCCTGGTCCAGATGGCTTTCCAGCAGAATTCTACAAGACATTTAAGGAGGAGCTGATACCAATCCTACTGAAGGTATTCCAGGCGATTGAAAAAGATGGAACTCTCCCCAAATCATTTTACGAAGCCAACATCACATTGATACCCAAGCCAGGTAAAGATCCAACAAAGAAAGAGAACTACAGGTCAATATCTTTGATGAACATAGATGCTAAAATTCTCAACAAGATCCTAGCAAACCAGATTCAGCAATACATCTCAAAAATCATCCATCATGACCAAGTAGGCTTCATTCCTGGCATGCAAGGCTGGTTCAATATTCGTAAAACCATAAATGTAATTAAATACATCAACAGATGTCAAAACAAAAACCACAGGATCATATCACTAGATGCAGAAAAAGCTTTTGATAAAATCCAGCACCCCTTCTTGATAAAAACCCTTGAACATCTAGGCATACAAGGGAACATACCTCAAAATAGTAAAGCCATCTATGAGAACCCACAGCCAGCATACTCCTAAATGGACAAAAA
>NW_007095959.1:0-876 GCF_000164805.1 Carlito syrichta
CCGACCTTTATTTACTTTTAACAATGATCACTTTTGTTTCTGAAACTGCATAGTAAGTGACAAATTCTTTTAGCTCTGATCTTTTTCTTTCTTCCTGCCTTCCTTTCCTCCCTCACCTCCCCTTCCCTCCTTTCTTGTAAAGGTCTCACTCTGTCACCCAGGTTGGAGTGTAATAGCACGATCATGACTCACTTGTAACCTCCAGGTTAAGGTTGTCCTTCTGCCTCAGCGTCCTGAGTAGCTGGAACTACAGGTGTGCACCACCACATCTGGTTAATCTTTTTGATGTTTTGTAGAGACAAGATATCACTATGTTGTCCAGGCTGGTCTCGAACTCCTGGGCTCTAGCAATCCTCCCATCTGGGCCTCCCAAAGTGCTGGGATTAGAGGCATGAGCCGCCATGCCTGGCCCAGATTTTCTGTAAATACATACCACCTCCCAACATATGTTAATTTTAAGACTAATACCGTTTAGAGATATTTTCTTAATTTGTCTATTAAGTGGGTTTACATTCTAATGCATAGACCCAATTCAAACTGGACCACAGTGGAAAGATATTTGTATGTTGGCCAATTTCGCATACCGTGATTTCTCCTAATTCTTTTCCCGTCAATATTTCCCTAACACATACTTTCTCCTCCAGTTTTTCTTTTGCTGTAAATTTTTCACATCTTAGCTATCATAACTCACTTTTGTATTCTAAGAGCTCTTATCTGCACACAGATTTTTCTGCTCCTTTTCCCTTTTGCCAAGATTATGGAATTATTTGTGAGAAAAGAAAAATTACTGCTCCTGTATAGTGACTTCTACCCACCACTGCAGCTGAAAGTAGAGACAGTGAGAAACATTCACTGACTTGGATGAGGCCGAAGTGA
>NW_007095960.1:0-892 GCF_000164805.1 Carlito syrichta
ACTGGAAACCTGAAAAATAACATTGATAAGCTCAAATTATCACATATATAATATACAGAATGTTTCTTCATGTGCACATGAATAACTGAAACTGAAGTATGTTTAAGGTGACAAAGGCAACTTCAATTAAAATTTAAAAATTAATTTCATAAAAATTATATAAATAAAGAATATTGCAATAAAATTTGGAATAAGAAATAAAAAATGACTGAAAGTTTTATGTGTAAAATTCCATTACACATTTTCAGTAAGACATGGTTTTTAAATTGCTTCAAAAGATAAATTAAAAAAAACATTTAGAAGGGGAGTGCATTAGATGGATTGGCAGTAGTGGGAATCTACCTGTGGAAAGGGGATATATCTCATCAGCAAGGGTAACTGCCTAATTTTTTAAATGCCATTTAGAAAGAAATAAAAATAGTAATCTTACCCCCCATAATTTTTAGACAGATTTAACTGGTATTTTGAGAATTTAAAAGTTCATTCAATAATGCAAAGAAAATGATACAAATAAGCTAAACATCTTGTCTTGTGGACAAATCACTTCCCAAAAGGAAAGTAAAAATAGAAAACAAAGATAAAATTTAATAACATAGAGATCATAAGTAATTATTAATAAATCAAATTGAAAATTGGTTTCTATAAAATCTATGATATAATCACACCTTTAGTAAAACAGATTTAAAAAATAAAGAAGAAGCCGGGCTCGGTGGCTCAGCCTGTAATCCTGCACCTTTGGGAGGATGAGGTGAGTGGATTTCCTGAGCCCGTGGGCTCGAGACCCTCCTGGGCAGCGAGACTTCATCTCTACAATAAATCAAAAAAGCCGGGCGTGGTAGTGCGCACCTGTAGTTCCAGCTACTGGAAGGCTGAGGCGGAAGGATCGTCGGAG
>NW_007095961.1:0-938 GCF_000164805.1 Carlito syrichta
GACTTAACTAGCTGACGTAACTAGCTAGCCAACTGACTAGTCAGCTGACTTAACTAGCTAGCTTCCTAGTTAGCAGATGGATAACCACTTGTATTACTAGCAGACTTAACCAGCTAGCCAGCTGGCTAGCCAACTGACTCAACTAGGTGACTTAAGTCTTTAGCCAGCTGGCTAACCAGCTGATTTAACTAGCTGACATCACTAGCTAGCCTGTTGTTTAGCCAGTTGACTTAACTATTTAGCTACATACGTATCCTGCATGCATGCCAGCTGACTTAACAATCAATTTTCCTAACTGCCCAGCTAGCTAGCGAGCTTCTTGACTAGGTGACTTAACTAGCTAGCCAGCTGGCTAGCCAGCTGATTTAACTAGTTAGCTACCCAGCTAGGCAGCTGACTTAAGTAGCTGAATTAACTAGCTAGCTACTTAGCTAGCCTGCTGAATTTACTAGCTTAAATAACTAGCTAGATAACTAGTTAGCTATATAGCTAGCTTGCTGACTTACCTAGCTGACTTAACTAGCCAGCTAGTTGACAAAACTAGCGGATTAAATTAGCTAGCTACCTAGCTAGCCAGCTGAAATAACTAGCTAATATAACTAGCTAGCCAATTGTCTAGCTCTCTACCCATTTGACTTAACTAGCTTTTTAACTAGCTGGCAAGATGGCTAGCCAACTGACTTAACGAGTTGACTTAGCTAGCTAGACAGCTGGTTAGCCAGCTGATGTAACTATTTGATTAACAAGCTAAACAGCTGGCCAGCCTGGTGACTAAACTAGCTGAATTAACTAGTTTTCCAGCTGGCTAGCCAGCTGACTTAACTAGCTCCTCCCTTCTAGCCACCTGGATAGCCAGCTGACTTAACTAGCTGACTTAATTAGACAGCCAGCTGTCTAGCGAACTGACTTAACTAGGTACTACCTAGCTAGCCAGCTGG
>NW_007095962.1:0-944 GCF_000164805.1 Carlito syrichta
CACATATTCCCTGTAAGAATGGCCATCATTAATAAAACAAACAATAACAGATGCTGGTGAGGATTTGGAAAAAAAAATGCTTCTACAATGCATGTGAACTTAAAACCAGAGCAACATTTGTGGAAAACACTGTGGCAGCTTCTAAAGGGACAAGAATTTGACCTACCATGTGACTCACTAATGCCCCTGTAGAGAATTTACCAAGAGGAACTCAAATCACTTTACCAAAAAGGTACCTGCACAAGTATGTTTGTTGCAGATCTAATCACAATTGCAAAAAAAATGGTACCAACCATGCTGTCTAGCAAAGCTGGAATTGATAATATAAATGTGGTATATTCACACAATGGAATATTATGCAGCCATAAAAAAAGACAGATATAGAGATTTTACAGAACAATTGATGGATATGAGGTAGGTCATTCTCAGTGATTTATCACAGAAACAAAGAACAGAGTTCCATATATTCTCCCTCATGAGCTGAACTTGATCAATTATAGTAATATAAGAAAGTGATTGGCAGTAGTGGAAAAATTTTTGGGTGGAGGGGTTAGATTGGCAGTGGAGGGATAGTGCAAACTTAGGGGGGCCATAACTCATCAACCCGGGAACCTGCATAATCAATGTTTATATATCTAACTCAGAATTGTACCCCACATTTTAAAAAAAATTAAAATAAATAAATAAGTAAATGAAAGATGTAAAACGTGCAACTGACTTTATTTGTTTTATCCTTTTTTCTTGTTTAAGGATGATTACAATTCAGGGTTGGGTATACAAATGTTCACTTTGCAGTGATTGATATTTAAGAAGTGTATAATACTCTAAAGGTAACTCCTTTTCCTATTAATATGTTAGAATACATGGTATAATACATCTTTCAAAATTGACAACTAGTTTGTTTCTCACATAATTGCCATATGTTTTATTCTGCATAAATTGAA
>NW_007095963.1:0-853 GCF_000164805.1 Carlito syrichta
CGTTTCATTGAAAGATTATAATTTGTAAAACAACAAATATGTTAGTCATTTAAAAAGTCTACGTTCTCCAACTTTTTAGAAAGATGGTGTCAGATAAGGAGTTAGTGACTCTTCTGGTAGTTTCAGTTTATAATTAGTCTTGAAGTTTAAAAGCAGGTTGCAGAATTGGGACAGTGGCAAGTCCTAATAGAAATCTTTTGGTGTCATTTCATTCCCCCAGATTCTAAAAGCATGTATTTTCTCTGTCACGGGACAAAGAAATTGCCAGGTCTCCTGAACTAGGATTGTTTCTGCCTTCAGGACACGGTTGGGTGGTGTTAGACTGCTGCAAGAAGAATTTCATGAAAAAACAAGCAGAAAAATTGAGTGCTCTGTAGGACCTTCAAAAGTCACTTTTCAGGCATACTTTAAGTCTCTCAGGGCCAAGCAAGCCAGAAATCCTACCTGACAGAGCAGGTTTGTTCATGAGATGACCCAGGGCTGCAGGCCCCTCATGTTTGTCATTATGCTCCCACGACCTAAGGAATTCACTTTCCAGTGTCATCGCCATCAGCGTGTTCTTCTATAGGAATAATGTGAACTATAAAATCTGAAATGCACCAGCATCTGTGGAAATTTGAGAGCCTTGCCTTTTCCCCCCTCTATGTAATATAAAGTGTTTTAACAAAAGCATGGTAGCTCCATACATTTTAAATGTCAACTTGCACATAATGTACCTCCTAAGAATTTCAACTTCAAACTTGGAACTTGTAAAGCCACAAACATCTTTAGAGGCTAAAGAATCTAATGTGGCAACAATAAAACAATAAAACAATGCATGCTCCCACCCAGCTCATGGAGTTGTTTACAAGAA
>NW_007095964.1:0-682 GCF_000164805.1 Carlito syrichta
TATCTAACACAAAATTGGTTGAGAATGAGAAACTTACCTCTGTCACAGAAGCAGAAGTGAATCAAACACTTCAGGCATTCTTTGCTTTACTAAGCTCCTGCAGAGAAATTTGCCATCAGAGAGCAGCCCCAGTCCATGGCTGCTGGATCTGGAAGTGAAGACTGCCTTTTCAGAGGTGTTATTCATATTTCTCTCAAGTTTGCCACATGTCTCTCCTCTAAAGTCCTCAGAACATTCTAACCTATTGGGGCTTTGAATTTTTACGGTTCCCCATTGTGCTTAATTCTGAATAGAAAATCACACACACACACACACACACACACACACACACACACACACACACATAGGGAATTGAGGAGGAGATACAAAAATTAAACCCTAACTCTATTCCAAATCCCACTTTTAATTACACATAATACTGTCCTGTCTGTCTTGGACAGACTTTGGCTACGCATTGTGATTTTTATTACAATATCTGGCATATTTCCTCCAAGTTCTGTTTCATACCAGTACCCTGTCTACAGCTCCTTCTTATGTACATAGACTGATTCAAAATTGCACAGTTTGTATCTTTATCTGCATACAGTGACAGAAGAACTTCCACCTTACAGAAAGGAATCACATTAATAGCCCTTGCTGCTCAAGAAGCAATTGGGTATTCTCTGCAGACTCATTCAATTTC
>NW_007095965.1:0-1761 GCF_000164805.1 Carlito syrichta
CAGGTTACTCAGAATAGAAGAAAACCTCCTTCACCTAAAAAAGGCCATGTAGTAAAACATAAAACTGACATGATTACTCCATGGTGAAACTTTCAGCTTTTCCCAAAAGATCAAGAAGTAAACATGGATATACTCTTCCACGACTTCCCTTCAAGATAGGTTTCAGAACGCTGAACAGAGCAATTAAACAAAAAACCATTTTTCAAGGTATCCTAACGTGAGACGAAAAGTAAAGTCAACTCACTTCACATACAAACGACGTTACGTAGAGATAGCTCCAACAAGTTTACCAGACACACACACACACACACACACACACACACACACACACACACAGACACTGACCCTTTCAGAACTAAAAATTCAGCATTGTTGCGGAACACAAATTCAGCATACCAAAACCAGGTGTCTCTCTACACGTTCAAAGTCAACCTGAAGAAACCACTAAGGACACAATTCATTTCCAGTAGCAGCCAAAACCACAAAATAGTGAAAAAAATGTTAAGCAGACAATAGAATAGTACACGAAACAGTACACAATATTGCTGATAGACATTGCAGAGGACATAAGCAAATGAAAAGGAAATACTGGGTTCAATAAATAAAAACCGTGATATTGGAAGGTGCTACTGCTACACAAAGCATTACAAACAAAAGGAAATCTCTACCCAAACCCAAATGTCTTGTATTTCAGTAGAATGGCATGAGACCTGCAATAGCCCAAACTGTCTTCAAAATGGACAAAGTTTAGGGTTTTACACTTTCTGCTTTCACCAAAGTCTAATAAACCAAACAGAGAGGCAATGGTATAAAACCCTAACTACTGATCCATGGAACAGAACGAACACTGCGGAATCAGTGGACACATTGATGGCCACATACATTCCGTGGGAATAGGGCAGTCTTTCCACACACACTTCTCAGAAAACGGGATACTCTCATGCATAATCCAGCAGTTCCACTTCCGGCAAAAGCCGCAACACAGGAAAGAAAATACAAGGAAAGAAGAGTCTGTGAACTCACGGTTAAGGGTCCATGTCCAAGAGCGGCCTGACTGAGGTTCCCTCGACGTGGTAGGGCGGGCCCAGCTCCGTCGCCTGCGGGGGGCCCAGCTCCGCGGCCAGCGGGGGGCCCAGCTCCGCGGTCGTCCCAGTCGCAGCGAGCCACACTCTGGGGTCCCGCAGCGCGGGAGTCAGAAGCACTCCGTGGGAGGCCGCGGCCCGGGAGGCGGAACCGCGTTGCGCCTCGGTGCTCGCAGGCAGGATTCTGAGGAAGGATCGCGTCAACCCAGCAGGTCACGCGGCCGGGACGCGACGCGCCGTCCTCACGCCAGGGCGCTGCAGCCCCGCAATGGCGAGGGACCCGGAGCCCCGCCCCCACAAGAGAGAGATTGACAGCAGGTACCATTCATTGTGCAGGGTAGGTGTCTGACACCCCGCAACGACTCCCACGTAACGTTAACACAGGGAAACACGCAAACGTGGTCAGAAAGAAAACATGCCAGAAAGCTCCACATACCTCCGCAGGGAAAAAGACACACATCTGGAGAATGCATTTGAAGTAGCAGTATACAGTTGCTGTCGTCAATGAAACATATCCAGTCAGTCAACTGGGATACATTTCAAAAATAAGTTAACTAACAATCAGCAACAGGATATTTTATCTAAGCACGTTTCAATAAAATAAGGGTCTGTGTTTTTATTTCGGTGTGGAAAAAAGTGGTTAAGGCTACAGCAACAAGAAGTTCTTTCTAATGACTGG
>NW_007095966.1:0-834 GCF_000164805.1 Carlito syrichta
CTGGATCTATTTCAGGAGTGTTGCCTTCAAGCCAGGAGGGAGCACTGAGCCACCAGGTCCCCTTGCTACCGCTGGGAGTCTGAGCTGTGGAAGACAAGAGTCTTTGCTCTCAGTAAGCACTCCCTGGCGGTAAACTCTGTCCACCCCAGGCAATATGCAGGGCCTGTGTTCTCCTGTTGCCTGGGAAACCTTCCCTTTGATTTGCTGGTCATACTGAAAATTGACTGAGGCTCCCCTGGTTGCAGAATAACTTTCAGTCAAACTTAATTAAGGGAAGACCAGTCATTTTTATCTCGAGTTTTCTCTCAGGCAGTGTTTTTCTTCTAATTGGAACTTGAGAACATCCCCCGATCAGTGACGCCTTGGGCTACAGAGCAGTGGCCATTCCTGGCAACCTGACAGGCACCTCCAGGAGAGGTACAGGCCCGTCCATGGGTTCATTTGCAGAGGATGCACTAAATCACTCCCATCCTGGCCATGGAGAGGCTCCCAGGTTTTACTTTTAGAAGGATTCTGACATTTCCAAATGGCCCCATTGGCCAGGACTATAGATGACAACATCTTGGCAAACACTTGTGCATAATGCCCCATGGCATCACTGGCCAGTTGGCAGCTCCTGACTCCAGGAATCTGCCTGTGTGTCTGCCTGCTGGTGACCTCCCAACATGGCGGGACAGAAGGACCTGACTGTCTAAAGAGGAGCCCTAGTTGAAATTATGTCCTTTCTCAGTGTGGCTTTAGAGGCAGGAAGAGTTTGCACTGATGAACATAACCGAGCATTTCAGAGACTGTGAGTTACCTGGGGTGCCAGCTGCCGGGGCCTGTCATATCACA
>NW_007095966.1:2586-3372 GCF_000164805.1 Carlito syrichta
GGACACAAGGTTATTGCCCTGTATACACATTTTCAGAGATGTTTCTATGTATTACTTTTCAAAGTACTTTTCAGAAGTGTCTGGACACTATGGTAACCACGCTGAGCATCTCTAGTAATTGCAGAAGTCAAATGTGACTGTATTCATCTTTTGTTATCAGTATATATTTTTCCTTTCTTAAAATGGGTATACAGTTTTTGCACCCTCTGTATTTGCTGAATTTGGACTTCTTCCTGTCACCCACATTTCCAAAAGAATCCTTGTGCTCACTACATATCTAATTTGAATAGGTCCAACTGTTGTCTCTCCTATGAAAGTCTTTTTTTTAGGTGATACCAATACATTTACAGAGACACCCCTCAGACCTCAGAACATGCAGGTACCCATGGGGTATTTATAATAATAAAAGCTTGTGACTTTCTTGAGCACTTGCCACGGACCAGGTATTGTTCTGAGTTGTGTGAGGCATTTGCTCACTTTCTCCTCACTATGACTGAACAAGGCAGGACTCTTTACTAAGCCCATCGCACAGGTAAGACAGCTGGAACATGGAGAGGGCTAGTACTTTGCAGAGATACCATGGTAAACGTGGGGTGGCACTGTGGAGCTGGACACAGAGACCACACTTTCAACCAATAGGCAACACTACCCCATTGGGTGCTAGAAGGAAGTCAAAGTGACTGTTAGGACCCCTGAGCTCCAGTCTGGAGTGAACTGTTGATGATGCCAGTGAAGCTAAGCAGAGCTGCAGCTCCATGGAGCTCCCCACTTATTTATAAGAGGGAA
>NW_007095967.1:0-1161 GCF_000164805.1 Carlito syrichta
ACCCCCTGGAATTCGCCAGGTCGTCATCAGAAGCATCAATGAGATGCAAAAATGAAAGGCAAGATGAAGAACGATCACACCTGGGTGGACGTTGCCTTTCTGGTAGGTAGCTCCCCCAACCCTTCAACCACACTGTCTGCAGTCTCCACTGCTCTCCTGGCAGCAGCCTATGGCGCCAGAGATGACAACTTCCTTCCCCAGCCACTGCTTGCTTGCCATGCTCTAGCTGTTTCTCATTCGGTGGGTGTGGGTTCGTTCCTGACCCGTGTGTGTGTGTGTGTGTCTGTGTGTGTGTGTGAGTGCGAGTGTGTGTATTCCCGAGAATGCTCAGTGGCATGTAGCGACTCTCTCCGTGAGCCCGCACCAGGAATCTCCACGAAACTTCTCCCATGACTGTGCTCAGTGGGCTGGGCAGTGGGTCTCTAGGGTGAAGCGCTTGGTGTCTTCCCTCCAGTCTCTGCTGCTCAGGAGACCTGGGTGTAGCAAATACCGCGCACTTCCCACTCCTCCACCGCTCGAATTTTGTGAATAACTCTGTGAACTGTCTTTGTGTATGTTCAGCATTTCTGAGTCAAACATTCTACGTGAGTTTCCACAGCGTGTCAGACACAGATTTGGGGTAGGGGCGAATGTATATGGTACTGGGTGTCTGCGTGTCTGTTTGTCACGTCCTGTGCATGATGGGTACAAACTGATATGTCCCTTTATCGTGTAGATTCTGCGCTGCTGTCTGTAGGCATTGTTCTCGTCTCAATGTTGGTGTGCACATTCCTGCCACGTGTGTGCAATTCCTAGAGCATGTTTTTCGAGTGTGTGTGTGTGTGTGTGTGTGTGTGTGTGTGTGTGTGTGTGCGCTTGCGCCCGCGCGCTCGGGGAGTTGTGACAGTGTCACTTGATTGCAGCGGGAACATTGAAAGAGATTACATCTAGCTAGTACTGTTTGCTTCCTGGGCAGTTCTACTTGACTACTTTTACTTTTCTTTTTTTCATTTTTTTTTTTTTTTTTTTGAGTTAGAGTCTCGCTCTGTCACCCAGACTGGAGAGCACTAGTCGCTCCCGACCACTACAGCCTCAACCTGCTTGTCACTGGCAATCCTTACGCCTCAGCCTTCCAAGAAGCTGGAACTATGGGCGCGTGCTACCCCTCCCAACTCATTTATT
>NW_007095968.1:0-1111 GCF_000164805.1 Carlito syrichta
CAAGGATGCCAGACATAAAAACAACTTTTTAATTAAATTACATAAAATTCTAATTCACAAAATCATTAAGACAGAAAACAGATCAGTGAATATCAGAAGCCAACGTTAGAAAGAAGAATGGACTGCGATAGGGATGTAGGGTGCTAGAACATTGTATATTATGATTTCTCTAGTGGCTACATCATTGTATGCATTTGTGACAATCCAAATTGTTCAATTAAAATTGACGAAACAATCTGTCAGATATCTCTCAATATAACTGACTTAAAATTGTCAATACATTATTATTTAAAGGACAAATAATTTTTAAGAACCTGAGAATTCAGAATTTAACAATACCCCCAAATTATTAAATAATGAGTAAATACTCTTCAATTGTTTAGACCACATTGAATTTTACATAGGTCTCAATTTTTAATTTTTTTATTTTTACTTATGGGTACATGAATTATATGATAGATTCATAAATATTTGGGGCACATGCGATGTTGGATACAGGCATACAATGTTTAATCATCAAATCAGTGCACTTGGGGTGTGTATCACCTCAAGCATTTATTATTTCTTTATGAAAAATGTATTCTAATTCCGCTCTTTTCGGTATTTTAAAATAGACAAAGTTTTTTTATAGCCAGCCTTTTTCAATTGAATACTAGGTCTTATCCATTCTAATTATATTTTTGTACACATTTGCAGACTATTGATTAGACTTTTTTTCTCACATGAGCTAGACCTGCGGGACAGACAAGGATCATATTTCCTTGTTTGTGTTTTATGATTAAAGAGTAGCGATTTTGGTAATAGACACAACCAAAAATCCCATAGATTAATTTTCAAGTAGAAAGTTCTTATACTCATGTGTCATTATTACAGCTTCTATTAATGACAATATTTTCTTTCCTAGATTCCACCACAAAAAGAAGAAAGAAAAAGTTTTGGGGATCAAGTCTGAAAGAACAACATGGTTGTTCATTGCCTCTTCCTATTTAGAAAACACCTCCAAAAACAAATACACATGTACACGTGTGCTACATGCATATACATGTATAGTCACATGCCCTCAAGATAAAGAATACTGTAGTATATACATTTGATCTTATCTAAGAGATCA
>NW_007095969.1:0-628 GCF_000164805.1 Carlito syrichta
CCTCACCAAGTTGCCCAGGTGGGTCTCAAACCTGCAGCCTCAGGCAATCCACTCACCTCTGCCTCCCAAAGCACTAGGATGACAGGCTGAGCCACCAAGCCTGGTCTTATTCTTTTTTTATGGCAAAGTAGTAGTCTGTGGTATATATATATGTGTGTGTGATGTTGGCTGCGAGTTTTTCATAAATGACTCATTAGGAATGTTTCCTCAATTCCCAGGGGTTTGAGGGATTTTCTTTTTTCAAAAAGGGATGTAAGATTCTATCAAATATGTTTTATATTTCTGTCTGAGATAATCAAGTATTGCTTTTGCAGTTATTTGTGTGTTGAATTACATTTATTGATTTGTGCATGTTAACCCAGTTTCAGTCTCGGGAGAATCCTGTCTGGTCATGATGGGTGATTCTTGAAATGTGTTGTTGGATGTGATTTGCCAGAGTCTTGTTGAGACTTTTTGCATCTATGTCCATCAAGGAAATTGGCCTGAAATTTTCTTTCCTTGTTGGGTCTTTGCCATTTCTGTGTATCAAGGTAATATTGGCTTCATAGAAGGAGATAGAAAGAATTCCCTCGTTCTTGATTGGTTGACTACATTCAGTGGGATTGGTATCAGTTCTTCCTTGTAAATC
>NW_007095970.1:0-1237 GCF_000164805.1 Carlito syrichta
ATAAAAAGCACAATTTTATTCACAATAGCCACGCAAAAAAAGGAAACCTTGGCATCTTCCTAACCAGAGACATGAAACATCTCTACAATGAAAACAACATAACACTGCTCAAAGAAATCAATGATGACACAAACAAGTGGAAAAATATCCTATGCTCATAGATTGGAAGAATCAACCTTGTGAAGATGTCCATCTTACCTAAGACAATCTACAGATTTAATGCAGTACCCATCAAATTATCAGCAACATTCTTCTCAGATCTAGAAAAAACAATAGAGAAATTCATATGGATATACAAACGACCAAGAATACTCAGAACAATCCTCAGAAAAAAAAAATAGCAGGAGGTATCACACTACCAGACTTTAAACTTTACTATAAAGCTACAATCATCAAAACAGCTTGGTATTGGTACAGAAACAGGCATATAGACCAATGGAATAGAATTGAGATTCCAGAAGCAAAACCTCAATTTCTCAACAAACTCATCTTCGAAAAACCATCCACCACCCACCACTGGGGTGAGGAGAACCTATTCAGTATATGGTGCTGGGAAAACTGGCTGACCACATGCAGAAGATTCAAACAAGACCCCTATGTAATCCCATACACAAAAATTAACTCTAGATAGATCAGAGACCTAAAATGTAAAACCTCAAACCATAAGAACTTCAGAAAATGCAGGACATACCCTTATGGAATTTGAAACTGGCATCCAATTTCCTGAGCAAAAACCTAAATGCACGGATCATAAGAGATAAAATACAAAAGTGGGGCCTCATTAAACTGACAAGCTTCTGCAAAGCCAAATAAACCATCAAGAGAGCAGGGAGACAGACAACAGACTGGGAAAACGTATTTGCCAACTCCATGTCTGACAAAGGCCTAACATCTAGGATCTACAAAGAACTCAAACGTGCTGAAAAGAAAAAAGCAACCCCATTACAAAGTGGGCAAAAAACAAGAACAGACCCTTCTCAAAAGAAGACTTACGAGTGGTCAACAGATACATGAAGAAATGTTCAACATTACTAGTGATAAGGGAAATGAAAATTAAAACTACACTGAGATAACACCTAACTCCAGTAAAGAATGGCCATTAACAATAGGTGCTGGAGAGGATGTGGTGAAAAGGGAATACTTCTACACTGTTGGTGGGAATGTAAACTAGTGCAGCCTCTATGGAAATCAGTGTGGCAATTCCTAAAAGCTCTAAAAGTCAACCTTCTATATGACC
>NW_007095971.1:0-574 GCF_000164805.1 Carlito syrichta
CGATACCACCTAACCCCAGTCAGAATGGCAATTATCAACAAGTCAAAAAATAACAGCTGCTGGAGAGGGTGTGGTGAAAAAGGAACACTTCTACACTGTTGGTGGCAGTGTAAACTAGTGCAACCTCTGTGGAAAGCAGTGTGGCGATTCCTAAAAGCTCTAAATACCAACCTCCCATATGACCCTGCAATCCCCCTACTGGGAATATATCCTGAAGAACACAAATCACTTTATAAAAAAGATAGACCTGCACACACATGTTTATCACAGCATTGTTCACAATAGCAAGAACCTGGAAACAGCCATGCTGCCCGTCAAAAGAGGACTGGATTTAAAAAATGTGGTACATATACACGATTGAATACTACGTAGTCATAAAAAAGAACAAAATCATGAATTTCGCAGCAACCTGGATGGAACTAAAGTCTATAATACTGAGTGACCTCTCACAGAAACAAAGATCCGAGTATCACATGTTCTCACTCATATAATGGACCTTAAACATCCAATGCAATACTATACAAAAATGACTGACTGTACTGGGAAACTATGGTGGGGGGAGGGAGATGGGATT
>NW_007095972.1:0-1009 GCF_000164805.1 Carlito syrichta
AGCAAGATAAATTGTATCTTTACTCACTACACATCTGCTTCTGTAAACTCACTAGCTTGCTGATGTCAGCAGAATATTGCAATAAGAGCTCTGGAAAATGTCCAACTCTAACTTTAGCTAACCAAAATGTAAGCTAGGACTACTTAAGGGAGCTCTGAATGGGGGCTCAGGGCCATCTTGCTTGGAATCCTCTCCCTGCAAGCTGTTGCCAGCTGGCAGAGCCTTGACTAATAAACTTCTCCTTTGTTAAAATTAAGTTGGTGGACTGTTATTTAATCACTCGGACCCTACTTCACAACAACACTAGCTGATGCATTGATGCCAATGGGTTCCTGAAACACTTACTTACCTAGCAAGGAAAGCCTGTCCTAAAAGGAGCCTATTCTCCAAAAAATAATCCCCTTTTTTTCCAGCTCTCCAGCCCAATGTCATAACTTTGTTTTCAAAATCTTGACAGTCGGCTGGGCTCAGTGGCTCAGCCTGTAATCCCAGCACTTTGGGAGGATGAAGAGAGTGGATTGCCTGAGCCCACATGTCCGAGACCCACCTGGGCAACTTGACAAGACCTCATCTCTACGATAAATCAAAAATTAGCTGGGTGTGGTAGTGCACACCTGTAGTTCCCATTACTTGGAAGGCTGAGATGGAAGGATCACCAGAGCCCAGCAGGTCGAGCTGCTCCCAGCCACTGCACTCCAGTATAGGTGACAGAGTGAGACCCCAACTCAAAAAAAAAAAAAAAAATCTTGACAGCCTTTCCATTCCAGTGTGGTTCAAATGTCACAAATTCCATTTCTGTTCTACTGCCTTCTCTCTCAGTCTCCACTTGTGACCTTATCGGAAGTTCCCTTTGATCTGTTGACAATGCAAGAGGAGACTTAAGCCAGTTCACATATATGCCAGGTTCTGCATGATATGCAGTCACCATCTGAAAATAGATGGTTGCAAGCACTACAACCCCTCCCTGGTATATTCCCTGAAGAGCACCAGTGAAAGGAAATCTTTTTCA
>NW_007095973.1:0-1550 GCF_000164805.1 Carlito syrichta
AACCAGAATAGCTCTGGAATCTTTCCTAAGTGTCTAAAGTGTCTTCAGTTTTGATCTCTAGTCTCTCCCCTTTGCTTTAAATGCAGGCAGATAGATTTATTCCAAGCTTGGATTCGTTCCCTTGGCTTGCTAACTGAGAGGTCTATGACAGGCCTGAGTTGCCTGTATCTGATTCAGCATGGGGGGGCTTTTGTCTCTTGTTTAGCAATGTTACCTTAGAAACCAAGGTGAAGGCTGCTTGTAGATGGGTGGGACAATGCAAATCTCTGCCTGGAAAATGGTCGAGGTGGGCAGTTCCTCTTTCAAGGATCCTTTCTCTCCACTCGTCCTTTCTCCCCACTCGCCCAGGTCCATGGGCGATCCACTATGATGGGCTGTTGTGGAGTGTCTCCAGCGTCAGGCACACAGCTGGGCATTGGATCTAGTGTGCTGCCAGCAGCCTGGGTTGAAGGAGGAACCTGGGATATCCCTCTTCTGGAGCTGAGAGCTGAGAGTGATGGATCAGCATCTCCTTAAGATATACTATTCCCATACACAACCACAGGTTCCCAAGTTGAGTGCCTCAGTCAGAGCAGGGACCGGAGCTCCAAAAAGGCAGGTGGTGAGTGGTGACCATGGCTTTGGGCCCCACACAGGGCAATTCAGCCAGGAATGGAGCTGGTATCTCTGAGGGGCAGGCACCTAGAGCTTCCCTGGGTGACAGTGGCTTGAAATAGGGGTGGGTGGTAGCCCAGAACCCAGGGCAGGGAGCTGAAACTGTGAGGAGTGAGCACTGGGCTGCTGGGCTAGGTGCCCAGTCAGGGAAAGAGCTGGCAGCAGCTGAGTGCCAGGTGGATCAGTGTAGCCAGCAAGGGAACCCAGATCTCCACAAGGTGGTGCCTATCTAAGGGCCACAGGGTGAGACGTTGTAGCTGGGGAGGGAGCTGGAATCTCCACATGGCCAGGGCCCAGGGCCACCTATAGTGGAGGAGTAGCAGCCAAGAGACCTCAATAGCCAGCCTTGCATGTGTCCTAGGGTCTTCAGACCTCAGACCGTTGTGGCTGGTGGTGGGCGGGTGGGTCGGGGAAGGAACATAGGAGTCTTTTGGGGAACTTACTTTCGGAGAATCTCAGGGTCTCGCCCTTGCAGTTGTCATCTTACCGGAACTCTATTGTTTTATTAATGATGGTCATTTTTAGTGGTGTATCAATGTGGGTTTGATTTGCATTTCTCTGATGATTACTAAGGCCGAGCACGTTTTCATGTGTCTGTTGACTGCCCGTATATCTTCTTTTGAGAAGTGTCTATTCATGTCTTGCCCACTTTTTAAAGGGGCTGTTTGTTGTTTCCTTTTGGCATGTTTGAGTTTCTTGTAGATCCTAGATGTTAGGTCTTTGTTAGATATACAGATGGCAAATATTTTTTCCCATTCTGGGGGCTCTCTCCTTGCTCTCTTGGTGGTTTACTTTGCTTTGCAGAAACTCATTAGTTTGATGAGGTCCGACTTGTCTACCTTATTTCTTACGTATTGCCCTTTAGGGTTCTGCATAGCAATTGCTTCCCAGTTCTA
>NW_007095974.1:0-805 GCF_000164805.1 Carlito syrichta
GGGTATAAAGGAGCCTAGATAAGATCTGTCTCATTTCGCAGAAGAGGAAATCAAGTATTTTCGGGCAGGGTAATGATGCCTGTAAATTTCAGAGTTGACACTCAAACTCAAGTTCAATTTTATTTCCATCAGGCCTACATGATTTTTGAAACTGAAACTCATAGTGCAAGACTTGACAGACAAAAGCTCTTGTCCTTTGAACTGAGAAGTCTTATCTAGCCCTTGAATATTGCAAATAGGCTGTGAACAACCTGATGCCCTATGCCAAAAAGACAAAATCTTAAATCCTAATTTTATAGATGACAGAGAGGAAAATCATTACTTTTCACTTTGCCCATTTGCAATTTTACATTGTAACTACCCAGGTTTGGGGAGCATTCCTGTTTCACTGAGACATTCTAATTTAATAAATCAGAAAGGAAAAGAACAGAGCAAAACCATTAGATGAATGGCTTATTTAAAATTATCCAGTCTTGAGGTGAAATGCTCTGAGAAGCAATACAGCAAAGTGGCTAGGATTTCAAACCTGAATCTAGATTGCCTGGGGTGAAAAGTTTTCTCCCCTGTACTCAACTTCTCTGTGTGACCTTGAGTCAGGTACTTATCCACTTTGTGCCTCCATTTCCTTATCTGTACAATGAAACTGATGATAGGACCTGTCTCATGAGGTTGCTGTGAGATTTCAATTAATTAATACATGTAAATTTCAGGGTATGTCCATTATTATTCATTTCACAAATATGTATTTAGTGTTTACTATGTAAAGGGCACTGGGGATACAGTTTTTGGGAGGCAGAAGGTGAGA
>NW_007095975.1:0-953 GCF_000164805.1 Carlito syrichta
GCCTTCATTGTTCACCTATTTGAATTAATTGATTGGTAATCATTTATGATTTCATTTACCCATTTCATAGGGTCCTAACATTACAGAATGGGAGGCTCTTTGCAAGTGAGGAGGGTCTCCTTCTTTCAAACTGTTTTCTTTCTACTTGTTTAAGGGACTAAAATAGGTAGACAATTATATTTGCTAAATATATCAACAAGATTTAATTCATTCTGAGACAAATTAGGCAAATTACTGACACCTACATTACTTAGAAACCAGCACTGTTATTCCACCCTGGAGCCTAATAACATGTCTTATTTTTGTGTAAATTGAATCAGCATATACCAAATTTGTTTTTATGTGAAGTAAATGTGAAGGTCAATGTATATACACAGAGGGAATTAAGGATTATGTTTTCTTCTATGCCTGTATTTTAAAAAAGCCTTTGCACCACAATGTGATACTACCTAACTCCAGTCAGGATGCCCATCATCAATAACTCAAAAAACAACAGATACTGGAGAGGATGTGGGGAAGAGGAAACACTTCTACTCTGTTGGTGGGAGTGTAAACTAGTACAACCTCTGTGGAAAACAGTGTGGTGATTCCTAAAAGTTCTAAAACTTGACTTCCATATGAATCAGCAATCCCCCTGCTGGGAATATACTGGGAAAAACTCAAATTATTCTACAAAAAAGATACCAGCACCTGTATGTTTATTGCAGCACTATTCGCAAGAGTAAAAACATGGAACCCACTGTGCTGCCCACCAAAAGTAGACTGGATTTTTTTTAAAAAAGGACAAAATTATGAGCTTTGCAACCACTTGGATGGATTTAGAGCGTATAATACTCTGTGATCTATCACAGAAACAAAGAGCTGAGTACCCCATGTTCTCACTCATAAGTGGACCCTGAAAAATTATCATACTATAGGAAAGGGTTTGACAATAGCAGGACACTGCCAAGTGA
>NW_007095976.1:0-744 GCF_000164805.1 Carlito syrichta
CTCTTTGGGGACTGTGGACACGAGTAACACAGACTCCTTATTCTTACTTAACCATAGGCAGTGAAGTTTACTGTATGTGAGTACTCACATTACCCAGATTTCATACTCAAAAACCTGATTCGTGCTTACCTCTGAGGAAGACGGCCTGTAGTTTTTGGGAATAAGGACTCATGTAACTAAGATTCCTTATACTTCTTTAGCAATATGACGTGTAGTTTCCTGTATATGACGACTCCCATTACCCAGGTTCCCGCTTCACTCTAAAGGATGCCGAGACAGTTCCTGGCGACTGAGAATTCCAATTGTTTGGATGTCAAGAGAAAGACTCCCATAATGTTTTTTTGGGAACTGGAATCCAAGATTCCTGATTCCCCTTCACCAGACCTCCCCAAAATGTGAAATCCTCAAAACCCAACATCCCAATTCCAACCTGCTCAACAACAAGAATTTTCTGTAGTTTCAGGTCACCTGAATCGAGAGATTTTGTACCAATATGCCTTTTGATTCTGGGGAACATGATTATGGTCATAGATGTTCCTAGGACACAAAAGTATTTGAAGGGCCAGATCCTTGATTACAACTTACAAGAGGACCAGAAAGTTCCTGTGGATCTGTAATGAGAGATTGAGCGTATCAATGGAGCTAGTAGCTCTGAAAAATATAGGGACCCAGAAGCCCAGATTGCTGATTAAACCTTATCAACAGGCCCTCTACTTTCCGGATAATGAGGACACCTAGAACCGG
>NW_007095977.1:0-709 GCF_000164805.1 Carlito syrichta
TTTCCACTATCTGCCTTCGTGTTGTTACTGATTCTCAAATCTAAGAGATGGACTGAGTTATTTTTAAATGGGTAGACTGAAAAGGCACCAAAAGCATTCTCACAGTCCAACACGTTCATCCCCAGAGCACTCTCATTTGGCCGGCCAGGAGAAACTCTGGCTCTGCAAAAGTCAAGCTGAAAGCAAATTTCATCCCTTCCCTTTTACCAAAAACAGCAAAAATGGTCTTACAAGAAGTTCAAGACTCTTTAGCATGAATTTAAACTTCTTTCTGAGGGCTAAGCACATTCCTACTCAAACCTTTGTGTTTTCAAGGATAACAGGAGAGGTAAGGAGAGCGAGGGAGCAGGAGCAGGAGAGAGCCAGGATATGTTCATTCTATTTTTAAACACTCGCCAAGTTTGGAGTAAAGGAGCACTCTGATTCTGTACTCCCATCCCTATCACCTTCTGCTGAACACAAGAACCAGAACCTGCACGTATACACGGCACCGCTTCTGGATTTGGGGACTGCCGGGTGCCAGCACTCCAAGGACGGGCGAGCTCACCAGCCACTCCTCCGGAGACCCTGGTGGCCCTGCCTGGCGGGAGCCACGTGCAGGGAGCGGAGCATCAGAGCCCGCCTGTCCCCGCCATCCGCCTGTCCCCACTCTGGCAGGGCACGCTCCCTGTCCGCTCTAGGCATCCAGAGGTGAGCGCCTCTTCCCCTA
>NW_007095978.1:0-655 GCF_000164805.1 Carlito syrichta
AGTTAGGTCACCTAGTTAAGTCACTTCGCTGGCTAGCTAGATAGAAAGGTAGCTAGATAGTTAAGTCAGCTGGCAAGCATGCAGGATACATATGTAGCTAACTAGTTAAGTCAACTGGCCAGCCACCATGCTAGATAGTGATGTCAGCTAGTTAAATCAGCTGGTTAGCCAGCTGGCTAACGAGTTAAGTCACCTAGTTGAGTCAGCTGGCTAGCCAACTGGCTAGCTGGTTAAGTCTGCTAGTTAATATATGTGGCTACCCTTCTGCTAGCTAAGTAGCTAGCTAGTTATGTCAGCTGGCTAGCCAGCTGCCTAGCTGGTTACATCAGCGAGTTAAGTCAGCCTGCTAGCCACCTGGCTAAGTGTGCAACTAGATAATAAAGTCAGCTGTCTAGAGGGTTGGTTTGCTAGGTAAGTCAGTGAGTTAATGAGCTCTTTAGCTGGATTTTCTTTCTGGGTGACTAGCAAGTTAAGTCAGCTGGCTAGCCAGAGGATTATCTAGTTAAGTCAACTCCGTAAGACACCTGGATAACTGGCTGGATAGCTAGGTGTCTGACATGTTAAGCCAGCTGGTTAGCAGACTGGTCAGGTAGGTTGCCAGCTACTTAAACCGGCTGGCTAGCGGGCTAGCAGCAGGGTGGATGGCTATTTAAGC
>NW_007095979.1:0-935 GCF_000164805.1 Carlito syrichta
CTAATATAGTTTATCATCTATGGTAGATTGAATAGTATTCCCCAATATTCATGCACATCTAGAAGTTGTTAATGTCACTGTATTTTGAAACAAGGTCTTTGCAGTTGTCATTAGCCAAGGATCAAGAATAGATCATACTGGATTACATTGGGTCCCAATGCCAATAACTAGTGTCTATAAGAAAAGTAGAGGACAGAAACAGAGAAATAGGCCTTGTGGAGTTGGAGTCAGAGACTGGAGCAGCTGTAAACCTAAGAAACTCAAAGGTTGCTGGGAGCCACAAGAAGCTAGGAAGGAGCAAGGAAAGATGCTTCCTTGACAACCACAGAGAGAGTTACATTATATAAGTATTTAATTGATATGAATTAAATTCTATACCAGACAAAAATAATTTAATATCACATGACCTATAAGACATACAACTAGCTTATCTGGAATTATCTGAAGAAAGTGTCTCTGCCATTATCTTGAAGAAAAAATTTTCTGTTAGAATTATTCAGAGACAATATGGTACATACAAAATTATGAAGATGATATTCTACAGGAAATTTAATTTCTATTCATGCACAAAATTGACTCTACGTGATTTTCTTTTTATATGATGACTGATTTTAGAACCTTATTTAGCATCTATGAAAAATGCAATCCCAGTGAGTGAACTGAGTGCATTTGACAGATATTGTGCTGTTATTATTATTATTATTATTATTATTATTATTATTATTTTGAGTTGGAGTCTCACTCTGTCACCCAGACTGGAGTGCAGTGGCTGCTCCCCGCCACCACAGCCTTGACCTGCTGGGCTCTGGTGAGACTTGCACCTCAGCTTTCCAAGTAGCTGACTACGGGCACGCACTACCACACCCAGCTGATTTTTGATTTATTGTGGAGATGAGGTCTTGCCAAGTTGCCGAGGTGGGTCTCAAACCCACAGG
>NW_007095980.1:0-868 GCF_000164805.1 Carlito syrichta
GCTGATTTTTTGATTTATTGTAGAGATGAGGTCTCGCTGCCCAGACAGGTCTTGAACCTGTGGGCCCAGGCAATCCACTCACCTCAGACTCCCAAAGGCGTGGGATTACAGGCTGAACCACCGAGTCTGGGTAAAATCATCCTTTTTTATATGCAAATTCCCAAATGCATTCTTCAACCAAATGGAGTTTTTAAAATGTATCCATGTTCCTGGTCCTCTTCATTAGTAAAATTCTCAAAAGGTTATTCAAAATGTTATGCGCAATGTTTATGCCTGTATAAACACAACAGCAATACAAATGTAGAATTTTCCATGAAATACATCAATGTTGTTTAATGTACCATTAGTTCATTCATTTGTATTGGTGAGGTATCTATTTGTGTGGTATAAATATACCACAGATTTTGATTATTCTTTTTACTATTGGCAGAAATTTGAGTTGATTACAATTTGAGGCTACCATGAATAAATAGTATGAACATTCTATATAAGTTGCAAGTAATTAATGAAAGAACAATAACACTGCTGAGAAGCAAATTACCAGATGCTGACTTTTTAAAAACAAGAAATGTACACTTTTAGGGTATTCCCTAGGACTATGCACGACTTATGCAAACTGCCCTCTTGCACGTGTGAGGTGGAAATTAAAACCAAATAAGCATGGAAACTAACACCAAATACAATAGCATCCTATTATTGGAACCCAAAACATAAATACACTATGACAGATTAAACTACATATTGGCTCCAAATCAGCTTTCTCTGTATGAAGCTTACTGCCATGAAATTTGCACCTCCTTCCATTAAAGGTGGGCATATTTCCTCACCCACTGATGTTGAGCTTGGCCAGGGACTTGCATTTGGTCAG
>NW_007095981.1:0-728 GCF_000164805.1 Carlito syrichta
CTATCTGTTGTTTTTTGAGTTATTGATGATAGCCATCCTGACTGGAGTTAGGATCACATTGTGGTGAAAAGGCTTTTTAAAAGTACAGGCATAGAAGAAAACACAATCCTTAATTCCCTCGGTGTATATCCATTGACCTTCACATTTACTTCACATAAAAACAAATTTTGTATATGCTGATTCAATTTACACAAAAATAAGTCATGTTATTAGGCCCCTGGATGGGATAACTGTGTTGGTTTCTAAATAATGTAGGTGTCAGTAATTTGCCTAATTTGTCTCAGAATGAAATAAATCTTGTTGATATATTTAGCAAATAAAATTGTCTACCCATTTTAATCTTTTAATCAAGTAGAAAGAAAACAGAGTTTGAAAGAAGGAGACCCTCCTCACTTGCAAAGAACCTCCCAGTCTGTAATGTTAGGACCCTATGAAATGGGTAAACGAAATCTATAAATGATTGCCAATCAATTAATTCAAATTGGTTGAACAATGAAGATCTTTTTAATGAAAAGCTCAGGCTAAAGCCTCAAGCAGGCATTTTAATACCATACAATTGAACTATGGATGTGTGATTGTACTAAATGGAGCAAAATGCCATAGGCAATGAACCTTATGATCTCTACAGTCTTTTCTTATCCAGTTTTAAGCTCAAAGACCTGGAGCAGGATCATAGCTTTATTCAAAATTTTTTTAAATGTCAAATTTCATATTTGTCTCACCCAAAA
>NW_007095982.1:0-1322 GCF_000164805.1 Carlito syrichta
ACCGCCTTGCTATAATAAAGCTTGTGATATTTTATAAATTCCCAGAATTAGTATATGATTTTCTACCCCACATTCACTGTATGGGTTTGTAGCATTCATATTTAAAATGTTGTTAAGTTTGGCTTTTGCTGTCCCATAATGACCATGTTATGTTATGTAAATGTTAAGCAAACAAGCTTTCCTAAGCATACCTTGGGATGGAAACTTAAAGGGCTAATGTAATCCTTTGCCTGCCAGCTCAGGTTACTTCATACGCAGGGACTGTATGGACCTAACTTATCTAACATTCCACTCGGCCCATTACGTGAGTTTCTGTCAATCACGGGCAGCACCCACCAATACCAAGTGTTCCCGTACCCATTAGGAGAAATTACCCAATCATGTATAATCAAGTTTGGAGTTCTTTCCCCTCCCTCTGTAATTGTGCATAAAAACTGCTTGCCATTATCAATCGGGGCTCTCATCCCTGAAGCTGCTGCTTCAGGCATGAGCCCAGACTTGAGCCTGAATAAAGACCCTCATGTGTTTGCATTGGAGCTGGCTCTTTGTGGTCTCTATCTCTCTCATTAGAGTCTCGGGTTCAACACTGTCTCCTCTAAATATCTTACCCCTTAGGTTCAATATGTAGTAGATAGAAGAAATTGTCTAATCTTATTTGCAATAGAGAAATAAAGGGCAGAGTTCTCACATATGCTAATTTAAGGGTCTGACAGTGGAACGACTTGCAATAATTTTTTCATTCAGAAGGGTACTCTCTCCTCTAAATATCTTACCCCTTAGGTTCAATATGTGGTAGATAGAAGAAATTGTCTAATCTTATTTGCAATCGAGAAATAAGGGCAGAGGTCTCACATATGCTAATTTAAGGGTCTGACAGTGGAATGACTTGCAATAATTTTTTCATTTGGAGTCAGTGACCCACGCTACACTCTAACTTGCATTTCTTTCTCCCTGAGTTTCTTGCCTTTCAGCAAGCAATACAAAGAAAGGCAGAGGAGATAGAAAAATGAGTTAGTCCAAGTTGACTGGATCATCTGCTTTGTTTAAAATTGTTAGCAGCAGAATTGTCAGAGCCCGCAGCCACTCCCAGTGGTCCCAGCAGATCTGGAGCCTCTCAGAGAGACTCCTAGGACAGCTGGAATGCTTGCCTCTCACGCACATGCACAGTAGCCACCACCACACAAACAGGCAGGAAGCTAACAGAAATCCTGAGCATTACATGTGTCAACCTATTTTTTAGAACTCAGGTTTTCTTTAGAACACAAATTAACTTAATGTAGGTTATTCAAATATTTCTTTTCTTTCTTTTTTTTTTTTTAAGT
>NW_007095983.1:0-915 GCF_000164805.1 Carlito syrichta
TCAGCTTGGTATTGGTACAGGAAAAGGCTATAGACCAATGGAATAGAATTGAGATTCCAGAAGCAAAACCTCAGTTTCTCAACCAACTCATCTTTGACAAAGCCTCTATCACCCACCACTGGGGAGAAGAGAACCTATTTAGTAAATGGTGCCGGGAAAACTGGCTGACCACATGCAGAAGATTCAAACAAGACCCCTATCTATCCCCATACACAAAAATTAACTCTAAATGGATCAGAGACCTAAATGTAAAACCTCAAATCATAAGAACTTTAGAAAATGCAAAACACACCCTTATGAAAGTTGGAACAGGCATCCAATTCCTGAGCAAAACCCACAACACATGGGCTGTAAGAGATAAGATAGACAAGTGGGACCTCATTAAACTGACAAGCTTCTGCAAAGCCAAAGAAACAATCAAAAGAGCAGGGAGGCAGCCCACGCACTGAGAAAAAGTATTTTCCAACTCTATGTCTGACAAAAGCCTAACATCTAGGATCTACAATGAACTCAAACATACTGTAAAGAAAAAACAAGCTGGTCTCGGTGGCTCAGCCTGTAATCCCAGGCCTTTGCGAGGCTGAGGTGAGTGGATTGCCTGAGCCCACGGGTTCGAGACCTGTCTGGGCAGGCGAGACCTCATCTCTACAATAAATCAAAAAATTAGCCAGGCGTGGTAGTATGTGCCTGTAATTCCAGCTACTCGGAAGGCTGAGCCAGAAGGATCACCGGAGCCCAGCAGGTCGAGGCTGTGGTGGCCCGAAGTGGCCACTGCACTCCAGTCTGGGCGACAGAGTGAGACTCCACTTAAAATAAAAAAAAAGAAACAAACAACCCCATTACAAAGTGGACAAAAGATATGAACAGACACTTCTCAAAGAAGACATATGAGTGACCAACAGATACATGAAGAAA
>NW_007095984.1:0-5660 GCF_000164805.1 Carlito syrichta
CATGCTAACATACAAGCTAACCAACCACCTTGTTAGTGTGCTGTTCCTCTATACAAAGATATGGTTTACAGAGAGAAGCAAAGAGAAGAAAAGGAAAACAAGAAAAGAAAAAAGGGAACAGTACAGTAGGAATAGAATTAAGTCATTACACTAATAGAATCAATGAAGCACACTCTGAGACATTTCGTTTAATTCCAATGTTCTTTCAGGTCTGATTTCTAGTTTTCTTTTCAAGCTGGTAAATTAGTTTGCAGTTAGGGTCAGTTGCCCCTGATCTGCTGTGAAGGACAGTTCAGGTTACCCTCCGTTCAGCACTCTGGTCTATGTGTTTATCAAGCTTGTTTCTCCCATTTCAGTGTTGTTATCTTGAATCGCCAGCAGGTGGTGCTATCTCAGCTGCTCACCCCAGAGGGGGTGGGGCTGGACAGGAACAAGATGGCTGCCTGCCTCAGAGCAGGCAACAGGAGCCTTACGGCAGGCAAGCAGGACAGTCTTGGTCGCAGAAGAGGTGGCAGCGATCCCAGCAGATCTTCCCTGAAGGGGTTTGATGTGAATTGCCTCAGGCCTGGGTGGTGTGATATGCTACAGGTGTCACAGAGGCTGTGGCAGCGGCGGCGGCAGTGGTGGCGGGGGTAGGGGCTGTGGCAGTGGCAGCAGCAGTGGCATCGTTTGCGCCGCAGTGACTGTCCAGTCCATTGCAATGTCCCAGCGGTGGCAACGGCTGAGCTCTGTATGAAGAGCAGGCTGCAATGTTGGGGTCCACAGCTCCCCGGGGTGAGAGTCAGAGACCCACTGCAGATCTCCTTTGCAGAGGGTTTCAGAGACTGGGTTGCCCCGTCACCATCTTGCCACTTCCTCGATTTATATTTTTATCACCCCCAAAATGTACACATAGTCAGATTTCATGGTGGATAAATATTCCTTTCCCTCTCTCTCCCACCCTCCTTCCCTCTCTCCTTTTTTCCTTTTCTTTCCCTTCCATTCCTTTCCCTTCCTTTTTCTCCTCCTTCTTTTCCTTCTTTCAACAGTTAGTGAGTACTCACAATATTCAGACCATGTACTAGACAAGGAGAATATAGTTATAAATCAGACCTGTTTTCTGCCCTCCTTGGTTATTAGTAGAAATATTAAGATTAGAATTTTGCTTTTAATATTTACATATTACTTTCAAAATCTTCCTTTAAGGAGAAACCAATTAACTTATATTTCTTAAGTTCTCTAAAACTTTATCAAACTTTAGTTAAATTTAACATGTCATAAGAAACGTTTATTTTTAGCACAATTGAATAAAATACAATAGGAAATTTCAAAGAAGCATCTCACATAATAAAGGTAAGTATTATTTCTGATACTTTTGATACTAATATATAGAAGATTCCTTTTTCAGCAGTTTGGCATGCAAATTAGGATAGCCCTTCTGAGAGAGGCTGTGGAAAAAGAGTGCAAGAGAATGAAGAAGGACCCAGACTAGGAGCGAAAACTCTTCCCCATTTACTCTGATTTGTCTTATGCTCTCCTAAAAATTACCAAAGCATCTTTCCTATATTTTAGTTTATTTTAAAAGAGTCCAAGATTGTAGTTCAAAGAAAGAATAAAGTTGTTTTGAAGTATTTTTTTAAATTAAGACATTTATAAATATAAAAACATTATATTCATAACTATGAGAAATATAACTTTCAGGGAAAATTTAAATAGCATCATATAATCAGGACTCTGTATAGCCAATATAAAAATTCATATTGACAATTTTCAAATAAGAGTATAGATTTTTTTTAAAGTAGAGAAATTGTATTCTAAAATATGAATGTCACAATTCCTCAGCATATTCTTTCAACTATCTTACATACTATGTAAATGATCTATCTTATTTTTGTTTGATTTGATTTTGGTTATTGAGGTAGTTTAAGTTGACTAGGAGATATCTGTCTAAAGCACAGAAAAATCTAAC
The DNA here is from genome assembly GCF_000164805.1 of Carlito syrichta. NCBI lineage: Eukaryota > Metazoa > Chordata > Mammalia > Primates > Tarsiidae > Carlito > Carlito syrichta. Next base: position 1,949 of record NW_007095984.1, read on the forward strand.
CTGAACATGAGGCTTTTCACTTGAACATGAGTCTTTCACTGCCACATGTTTCTGTTTTTAAAATTCAGGCCTATGAATTTAATTGAGAATATTTTTTAGTTGGTCATATAGTATTAAGAAAATAGTGTGAAATAACCATTAACACTCTTTGCCAAATATGTCTGTATCTTTGTTTTCTTGGCACATGGTAGGATTAGACTTGTAGCTGATTGAGTGGTAGATTTCCTTACTTGATCATATAGTGTAAATAAATAAATATATATATATATAATTGTAATGATGCAATTAATATTCTTCACCAAATATTTTCAAGCTTCTATCATCTAAACACACGATAGGATTAAATTTGTGTCTCATGAGTTAGGACTTCTGAGGTCTGCTCAGAGAGGTATAAGTAGAACTAATTTATAATTAGTTCATCAGTACATGAAGAATTCTTAAAGTCATTTTTTCATGGTATGACTGACATATAAAAAGCTGTCTGTATTTAAGATGTAAAACTTAATGAGTTTGAAAATGAATATAATCCCGTGAAACCACCATCACTACCGAGGTTACAGACATATTTATCATCTCTAAAATTTTCCTTCAGTTCCACATATTATTATTATAATTTCCAGCTAGAGGATTTAATATCCAAACCTAAATTCTCTATAAGACAATTCTCAGTGGTGATATCTCAGTTTGGTTTTGTTTTGCATTTCTCTAATGATTCATGAGACTGATAATTTTTTCATGTATCTGTTGGCTGCTCATACGACTTCTTTTGAGAAGTGTCTATTCATGTCTTCTGCCCATGTCCAATTTTAAATAGGGCTGTTTTTTGTTTGTTTGTTTGTTTGTTTTTGTTTTTTTCCAGTTTGGGTAATTTGAGTTTCTTGTAGATCCTGGATGTTAGACTTTTGTCAGATACACTATCAGCAAATAATGTTTTTTCCATTCTGTGAGTTGTTTCCCCACTCTCTTGATGGCTGCTTTTACTGTGCAAAAGATTTTTAGTTTTCTAAGGTCACACTTGTCTATCTCATCTTTTATGGCATATATTTTTTGTGATTTAATCAATAATTTGTTACCTAATCCAGTGTGCATGAGTGTCTCCTGTTGTTGCAAGATTGGGAATATACTCAAGGAAACACAAATTGTTCTACAAAAAAAGACACCTGCACATATTTCTTTATTGCTCCACCATTCACAATAGCAAAAACATGGAAACAACCCTACTGCCCATCAAAAGTAGACTGGATAAAGAAATTGTGGTGCATACACACCATGGAATATTATACAGCCATGAAGAAGGGCAAAATCATGGCAGATTGGATGGAATTGGAGACAATTATTCTTAGAAATCTATCACAGAAACAAAAAATTGAATATCACATGTTCTCACTCATAAGTGGGACCAGAATATTAATCACAATAGCAACAGAGAAGGACTGGCAGTTGCAGGATACTGGCAGGGGAGGGAGGAAAGAGGTTGCACATAATAATATCAAACTTCACCTGCATATATATTACTTATGTATCTAATCCTGACATGTACCCCACAACTTTATAATAAAATAAAGTAAAACAAATAAAACAATAAATACAACAGTTCATAGAATAGCCAAGTTTAAAAAAAAGAAAACAAAAGACAATTCTCAGAGGAAAAGTTACCAGGAACACTTGAGATGGTGACTGCTCAGTTAGTCCAGGCCTCTGAGTAACCATGATAATCAGAGCCCCTTGCCAACTGAAGATTGACATAATGCATAAATAAGAATAAACCTTTTGTTGTATTAAATGACTGAAATGTTGTGGCTATTGTTATTATAGTACAATCCAGTAGATCTTGCCTGATATACGTAATGAAGTAAATATCAGTGAGGAACACTCACAACATTTGAATTAGTACTTAATATATAGGTTTGCTTGAACTAAGAGTATAAAGATACAAGATTTTGACTAACTTAACCAACTCAGTCAACAAAATGATCTATTTGTTTACACATCTGACAAAATAAAAGAAAACCTTTTTTGGTGTATTAAGTTGTTAATTCATGAAGACCCCTATCTCATATCAAAAGAGATGATATTTTAATCACTTGATTATTGAGAGTTTTTGTACTTGCATAACGTTCATAATAGTCACAAGTAATATCAGATGAAAGATATTGCAAATGGTTAATATTTGAAAAAATTAAATGTATGTAGTAACTACACAAAACTCTAGCTGTATTTATAGGGAAAATAGGAACAATATAATGACAAAACATGTTAAATGCCAAAAAAGGTAAAAATACATTGAAATCGTTTATAGGAAGCTGGTCCTAAAATGGGCTAAAATCCTAATTTTTGTAAGTTCTAAAATATCTAAGTTGTAGAATATTAGAGTTGCTGAGTTGTAAAGTGTAAGCAAATATTTTTGAAGAATTTATAGCAGTGATGTGTGACACTACCAAAAGCAATCAAATAACAAAGAAAATTTGGGAAACGATAGATTAACAAAATGTCAGGACATAAAAATGCTTACATGGAAGAACATCAGAAATTTTGCAAAAATATATATACAAAAATGCAAAACACTATTGGTATAGTTTATTACTACCAGAAGGAGAAGTAGAAGATTGACAGTAAATGTTTAAAGATAAAGCATCACCTCTTGATGTTCTTAAATCATGGAGAAATATATAAAATAATTTTACCTTTAAAATGTAAAGTATGAATCCTGTATCCTTAGAATGTGCTTCCTACCTAGAATGGAGGTCTGTCATTTTTATTCTTCTCTTTATGATAAAGAGATCACTTATTAGCTTCCTATTACAAAGGTTAGATACCAGCACTGACCTCAATGCATTGTGAGCAAGTATAAGTCATGTTCAGAAGGCTGAAGGGACAGTTTCCATCTTAATACTACATACAAAATTTGAGAATGTGGTCTATGGCCGTACCACCTTGAACATCTGATTCCAGAAGCTAAGCAGGGTCAAGCCCGGTTAGTATTTGGATGGGAGTATGTGACTTTTAAGACTTCTATTTTCAAACATTTTAGTCATGACAGTGATTACAGTGATAAATAGAATAATACTCCATTTTATTCATTAGAATAACCTATTGGATTTATAATCACTTTATTTTATGAAATAATATATTATTGATATAAAAACTACATTGATGAGTAATGATACACCTTGTATCACTAAGACCAGTGTCTTTTAAATGGAGCTCTGCACATTTATTATCATTGTAAATATTTTGATGAGGAAATAAATATTAGGTATAAAACCTTTAGAAAAGAAAAAGTCTGTGTAAATCTAAGATAGACATAGCCACCATCACCATCTATGCAATTCAATATTGAATGTTTATTTTTCTAAAAAATTTTATGCAAATATCCCTCCGTTTATACATAGGTGAACAAAGTTTCTAATGTAAAGATAGAATTTAAAATTCTCGCATTAGGAAGTGAAGTCAGAGATTATATAATCATGGAAGGGTTTTATGGAGTTGGTCAACCCAGACATTGAATGATACAATTTATTCTGCTTCCTATTGCAGAAATAAAAGTCATGTGTCATTGAAGCGAATATTAGATCACCCAATTAGCATAAATGTCGGTGTCATATACAATATAATTTAAAGATTCTCTTCGCTTATATAGTATTATCATTTTTATTCTTTTTTTTCTTTTTTTTTGAGTTGGAGTCTCACTCTGTCGCCCAGACTGGAGTGC
>NW_007095985.1:0-862 GCF_000164805.1 Carlito syrichta
AAACGTAAATACAAGTGTGGTGCAGGGTCTCCCTGTCTCAGATGACACTCTCCGACGTCAGTTCCTGGCTCAGCCCTCATGGCTGGTGCTGGGTGTTTATTAAGGGGCTGGTGGCCCTTGGCAGAGGGTGAGCTGCTGCACACACCAGAGCCATCAAATTGACATGGCCCATGCAGATGGCTCCATCCCGTTCATGGAAGCAGACAGGTCCCAGTTGGCCGGGACAAACATTTCAGTCATCCCTTAGAAAGTATCACTTTTAAAAGCTCGATTAAAAGATTATCTGTGTATAATATATCTGGGTTTACAAGGCATTCGGATTTCATCATTTCCAATTCCCAGTCCCCCAAACGAGCATGCTTACATTTGACATCACAAGTCGCCAGCCCACGAGGATTTTCCTTTGGTTTCCTCAAATGCTAATTATGTAACAAGTCTCATTCAGTTCATATGATTCACTTGAGCAGTAGGTACTTCGTTTACATTCAACAGTCAAAAGGGATGTGAAGCCTCTCTTATTCCTCCAAAACAATCATGCTGTGTGCCCAGCTCCTTTGTGTGCAGTGTTCACATCCACCAGTGCTGTGAGTGAGATCGGACTCAGAGCCACCACCAGCAGGTCTGTTCTGTCCTGTGAATACAGAGGATGAGTATTAAGTCATTCGCTCACCAGCACAACTTGAGCAGATTTCTATATGCCTGTGAGAGTAGCCTCCAACTAAGAATGCACGCCGAAACTCTGACTGCCCCAAATGCTAATAAATGCATTGACCAGGATCTGGTTGAAGTGGTGTGTTTTCAAACCCTTTAGCTCTCATGGATAAGAGCAAAGGTTATTTTGTGTCTGAAAACAAACATATTT
>NW_007095986.1:0-783 GCF_000164805.1 Carlito syrichta
GACAAACATAATTTATTTTTTTCTTTGAAGTAGTGCTTAATGAGATGTTTTGGAGAGAGCTGGAAAAAAAATCATGTGTATTCAGTTACTTCACAGAAAGCCTAGTTTCTGTTATTAAGGAAAAGATATTGACCCAATTAGGCAAATGTAAATTGATGGTGGAACTACATAAGAAAAATTATTGTTTATGCACCCAATCTCTGATTGTGAGCCAAGTAAGAATAACCAATAATATGAACTGACTCTTAGATTCTACCTATACTTTTGGATACTTGAATGTAAATAGTCTATAGCAGGTTAAGTCTCATTACACACTTGGTGAATAGTCAATTCCAAAATAACATGCTTTACCAAGCACCAGGCGTAGGTCATTGCTACATTCGTTCTTCTGCGTTTGGGAAAGTACATTCAGCCATACTTTTTCGTATGGTTCACTCATTTTCTCAACAACTGTTTGTGTCAAAGAAGAGAGAATAGGTGAACCAATTTTATATCTACAATTATAGGAATATTTTAAACATAAAATGATACCCTTAATAAGAAGTGTCAAAGTAAAATTATGTAAAATTTTAAGAGCAATATCTCTTTGCTAAGAGACTATGAATGTAAACATTGGCTACACTCCAGAAACATGCAGAAGTGTTTTAATATTAACTGAAACTAATTTTATCTATTCTTGTGATTATTTTTCCATTACGATGGAATAACTCTTGTCATTTTGTTACTTGAAATCTACAACGGTGCAATATTTTAAAGATTTCAATGTATTGCCTCATCACTTTA
>NW_007095987.1:0-760 GCF_000164805.1 Carlito syrichta
CCAGGCGATTGAAAAAGATGGAACTCTCCCCAAATCATTTTACGAAGCCAACATCACATTGATACCCAAACCAGGTAAAGATCCAACAAAGAAAGAGAACTACAGGCCAATATCTTTGATGAACATAGATGCTAAAATTCTCAACAAGATCCTAGCAAACCGGATTCAGCAATACATCTCAAAAATCATCCATCATGACCAAGTAGGCTTCATTCCTGGCATGCAAGGCTGGTTCAATATTCGTAAAACCATAAATGTAATTAAATACATCAACAGATGTCAAAACAAAAACCACATGATCATATCACTAGATGCAGAAAAAGCTTTTGATAAAATCCAGCACCCCTTCTTGATAAAAACCCTTGAACATCTAGGCATACGGGGAACCTACCTCAAAATAGTAAAAGCCATCTACGAGAAACCCACAGCCAGCATACTCCTAAATGGACAAAAAATTGGAACCAATTCCCCTGAAAACTGGAACTAGACAAGGATGCCCACTCTCTCCCCTCCTGTTCAACATAGTATTGGAAGTCCTGGCTAAAGCAATCAGAGGTATTCAAATAGGAATAGAGGAAGTCAAGTTATCTCTCTATGCAGATGACATGATGGTGTACCTTGAAAACCCAAGAGAATCTGTCAAAGGTCTCCTTACATTGATAAAAGCCTTTTGGCAAGTCTCAGGATACAAAAATAAATGTACAAAAGACAATCGCATTTCTCTACCCCAATAATAAACAAACAGAAACCCAAATAAAAA
>NW_007095988.1:0-893 GCF_000164805.1 Carlito syrichta
CGGAGGCGGAAAGAACGCTGGACCCAAAAGGTCAAGGCTGTGATGGCTGAGAGCATACCACTGAATCCAGTCTGGGTGACGGAGTGAGAATCCAACTCAAAAAATAAAATAAAAGAAGAAGAAGAATCATTTATGTTGTAATGAGCATTATTACTTCCTTTTTTCCTTAACTGCTGAGTATTATTTCATCATATGATACAGGTTGGATTCAGTGACTTATGCCCACAACTCCAATATTATGGGAGTTTTATCTAGGAGAATTGTTTGAGGCCAAAAGTTTGAGACCAGCCTGATAAGCATAGCAAGATCCCATGCCTGGAACACACTGGCACCTCTAGCTGTTCAGGAAGATGAGAAAGGAGGATCATTGAGCCCAAGAATCGAGAATGAAACCACGTCTGCAAGCCAGCCTGGGCAACAAAATGAGACCCTGTGTATAAAACACAAAATATGTTGATCCACAGGAGATAAACCTTGAATCAGAAAACTTGAATCTCTTGTAATGGACAGTAAGCCCATCTGCTCTGCCCTAGCGTGAGACATTTTAAAAACTTTACCAGACATTCAGGATTTCTGCATTTTGCTCTGGAGGGAGACACTGTCTCTTTATTTTAAAGCTGTAAACAGACTTATTATTTGCTACTTATGGAGGAAAAGTCTGTATCACCAAAGCTGTTCTCTGTAGAAACATTCTTAAAAACATAACAAAAACCAGTGTGTCTTGCTCACAAGATATGTGAAAGCATAAGAGATCAATGAGAAAGAAAATTATCTGCTAGCATTATCTACTAGTTCCAATTTTTCTCTATAATTTCTAAAGCTGTTTATTGATTTTTCTCCTCTCTATAGATCATATGTGTCTGATTTTTTGAAAGTCAGGCGATTTTTGACTA
>NW_007095989.1:0-732 GCF_000164805.1 Carlito syrichta
AGGAACCCCCTCAGGGACCACCCACTGGGGGAGCTTTTCAGTCCTCTCAATAACTTCTGCGTGAAAACAAAAAGACAACATTGCCCACTGGATCCTTGAACGGCCACTTACCCCTGAAGACGTTTTCGGATAGGTGTGAACACCTTGCTTCCTTCAATTCTTGGGAATGAAAATCCACGATGTCTTCCGCTCTTGTCAGAGCACTGTACATAAATCCTTGATACTGAAGGCTTGCTCAGTCGTCAAGGTCCCGCCCATTATGATGTCACAGTTCTGAGGCTGATGTCATGAATGGAAAGCTGACATGCGTGGTTTCCTGACTTTGCTCACATCTTTTAATTGAAAATTTAGCCGTTTAGGCCAACGAGTGAAACAGGGACAAAGCCAATAAGTTAACATCATTCGTCTCAGACCTGGAAATGACAATAGTGAATTCATATGAAATTTAAAACAATCATGAAGAGCCGAAAGAATCCTTATCAAAAGGTACAAAGCAGGAACTATCACTTTCCGCATTTGAAACTTTAGTATAAATTTACAATAATCCAAACAGCCTGCTATTGGTACTAGAAAAGGTCCATAGGCTGATGGGTCAGGACAGAGAGCGAAATCCTCAAATTCTCACCCACTCATCTTTGAAGGAACCTCCGGGACCCAATGGGGAATGAAGAACCTATCAGTACATGTTGCTGGGAAAAGTCTGACTACATGAACAAGATTCAAACAGGACCC
>NW_007095990.1:0-821 GCF_000164805.1 Carlito syrichta
CTTTGCATAATTGGCAAAAATATGCTCTTTGTGTAATTTCTGTCATTCTTTGTAATACTTAGAAAATTGATATTCCAAAATGACTTCACTTAATGACATTGTCACAAATTTCTTTTAATCACCCAATTCTTCCAATAGATACAATAACTCAATACTAATTCGACCCAATGTACAAGCATGATAGTGAAAAGGGAAGACAATATTTAGAAGACTAACATTCACATCAATACTTACAGAAAACTGTTTCAGTGTCGTATTCTAACATTCCCTTTCCTTTTGAAGTTAATATCTGTTTGCTCACTCTTTTCCCTTTCTTGTCAATATCTTCTTACTAACACTAGATGATTTTCCTTTATTTTGCAAGGGACTTTACCAAGGTCGTTCAGGTTTCTTCCATGGGTTTTCTGTCAGCTCACTTGGCCGCAGGAATAGTGTCCATATGAATAGCTTTATTACTTCCATGACCTTCAACACAGTACTTGAAGAATCCTCCTATAACCCCACATACTATATTTTGTCTGTCACCCCGAATACACTTATTTTTTAATTCTTTCACTGTATATAGATTTAACCCAGATTTATAACTTCTTTCCATTTACACAATACCAGAAACATCTCATATAAATGTAAATGGAGAAAAATAGACAACGATGACACATATCACTGTAAGTTTTAAGTATAACCATCAAGTGAACCCTTATTGCTGTCCAGCAATCCTGCTCACTCTCCCTGTACATTTTTTCTCTTAGGCACAATTTCTGCTCTCCTCAATCTGTAAAATCTACTTCCCAACTTGTGACCCTTCACTTGATTTGCATGTT
>NW_007095991.1:0-783 GCF_000164805.1 Carlito syrichta
CTTGTTGGCTAGCCTACTGGCTACTTTGTTAAGTCAGTTAGTTAAGTCAGCTGGCTAGGCTGCTGGCTAGCTAGGTAACTAGGCAATTAAGTCAGCTCGCTAGACAGCTGGCAATCTAGATAAGTCAGCTAGTTTGTTCAGTTGGCTAACCAGCTGACTAGCTAGTTAAGTCAGCTCATTAAGTCAGTTGTCTAGCCAGCTACTTGCTATTAAAAAGCTAGTTACTCTTTCACTCTCTTCTCAGGGAATGATGCAGTGGAGATGGGTGGGGCTGCAGGCCTCCCTTCCCACTCTCCTATGATCGGGGAGATCTCTAGTGAGAAGGTACAGGACTGTCTCTTCCCCAGGGACCAAGACTGCAAACTGCTGAATAGACAGACTGTAAAACAGAGGGAAAAGTGAACAAAACCAGAAGACCCTCATAAGGAAGAACAGGTCATTGCAGAAGAGAAATAAAAGCAACCCCACCCTCCCTCAAAAACAGAATTGAAGAGGGGGAGGGAAAGGGGTAAAGGGAGAAAAATCTACAGAAATGAAGAAAAACCAAAAGAAGAGTATGGGTCTCTCCCAGACGCCTGGGAGAGCAGACACTGAGAAAATTGACTTTGGAATACAAACAATGAAAAGTCCCCAGTATGAAGGGTCTCAAAATGCAAATGCAGATATCAAAACAATAATGGAGAGACTAAAAAGAATTGAGGAGACACAAGAGAAACTTAGGAAGGAGCTGATATCTGAGATAACAGTTAATAAAGAATACTGTGAATGAATAAATAACAAATT
>NW_007095992.1:0-1474 GCF_000164805.1 Carlito syrichta
TCATGAGTTTTTAAAATAGTATGATTTGACTGGGCTCAGTGGCTCAGCCTGTAATCCCAGTACTTTGAGAGGCTCAGGAGAGTGCATTGCCTGAGCCCGTGGTTTCGAGACCCACCTAGGCAACGTGGCAACACTTCATCTCTACAATAAAAAAAAATTAGTTGGGCATGGTAGTATGCATCGGTAGGAAGGCTGAGGTGGAAGAATCGCTGGAGCCCAGCAGGTCAAGGCAGCAGTGACTTGGAGCATGCCATTGCATTCCAGTCTGGGTAACAGAGTGAGACTCCAAACTCAAAAAAATAAAAAATAAAAAAAGAATAGTATGATTTAATTTTGTTTGCAAGTCTAGTGTCTGTCTAACATGTTATCTTTGACCTTTTCTCATATTTTAATCTTTTGCATTAGAAATAACTCCCTCCCTGCTTTATTTTATGCCCTCTGGTTCAATTTTAACTACCTGCAAAGGGACTATTTTGTTTTCTGGATACCCTTAACCTTATGACAACAACCTAAATTGTGTCAGAGGGAGTTGGCATTCAAGTAAGGATATTTAAATTTTTCTTCATTTCATTGTATACTTGAAGTTAATCTTTCCAGAGATGACAGAATCACCATTATTTCTAAAAGTTTAGCAAGTAATGTTGACTGACATGGTTGAAATTAACACAAGGGCATTTATTATACAATTTTCTTGTGTAATTAAAAGGTAAATCAAGATGACAAGCAATACAAAAAGAGGTGTGCTCCACATTACATGGAATCTTGAGGAAAAAAGGTTCAAGTGTTGTTTATTGCAGAGGCTGAATTTTGTCTTTCCTGACTTTGGTTATTTCTATCTCTCTGTTCTGACATTCTCAGCATTTTGGCTTTAGTTCTTGAGCTTCCTTTCTTGAGGTCTTGATGTAGCTGCAAAACTCTAGGCATATCAGCCTTGTATAGCAATGGCCGACACCTTAAAGGAAATAACCCCTATCTCATGTATCTGTTCAATGATTGAGAAGTCTTTTCAAGAAACCTGTCAGCAGACTTTGCCTCCTGTCTTGTCGACAAAAAATTCAATCAGATCAATTTCTAAGTCATACAGGGGCAGTAACCACAAATTTACTGTGGTTTGGCTAGATGAAACAATAAAAAGTGCCTGGAGTAGGCAAGGAGCACAGCTTCTTCTGTTGTACACATCTCTTGTTTAATTAAGTTAGACCGGGTCTCTGCTAGTAAGGAAGGGGGGATGCTCTTTTTCATAGGCATCATTAGTATCTTTCCTGTTATTTTAATTGTGAGCAATTTTTTTGGGGGGGAAGAGAAATTTGACCAGTTACTCTGTTAAACAAAGCTATTTTTCTGGAAGAATTGATGACTTTGTACTGTTGAATCAGTATATACACTCTATGGAAGGTAATTATGTTTCACAGAATATTGCATTACCTAGCATTCATAAAAGCACCTTCTATAACTACTTTATAAGGCTCTTGTT
>NW_007095993.1:0-526 GCF_000164805.1 Carlito syrichta
TTTCTGGATCTCAATTCTATTCCATTGATCTATATGCCTATTCCTATACCAATACCAAGCTGTTTTGATGATTGTAGCTTTTTAATAGAGTTTGAAGTCTGGTAATATGATACCCCCTGCTTTGTTTTTTTTGGCTGAGAATTGTTCTGGCTATTCTTGTTCGTTTGTGTTTCCATATGAATTCCTGTGTTGTTTTTTCTAGGTCTGAGAAGAATGTTGCTGGTAATTTGATGGGTATTGCATTGAATTTGTAGATTGCCTTAGGTAAGATGGACATCTTTACAATGTTGATTCTTCTGATCCATGAGCATGGGATATTTTTCCACTTGTTTGTGTCATCTTTGATTTCTTTGAGCAGTGTTTTGTAGTTTTCATTGTAAAGGTCTTTCACGTCTCTGGTTAGGAAGATGCCAAGGTATTTCATTTTTTTTGTGGCTATTGTGAATGGAATTGTGTTTTTTATTTGGGTTTCTGTTTGTTTATTATTGGAGTAAAGACCTGCCTTTGTCTTTTGCCCATTTATTTT
>NW_007095994.1:0-854 GCF_000164805.1 Carlito syrichta
CTTGATGGAGTGAACCTTTTATCATTATGTAGTGGCCCTCTGTATCTTTTTTAATTTTTGATAGCTTAAATGGTATTTTGTCTGAAATTAGGATCGCGACTCCTCCTTTCTTTTGTGTTCCATTCGCCTGAAAATTTGTTTCCCATCCTCTTACTTTGAGTCTGTGTATGTCCTTTCTAGTGAGATGGGTCTCTTGAAGGCAGTATATTGTTGCCTGGTGATATTTTATCCATTTTGTCATTCTATGTCTTTTCAGTGGTGCGTTTAGTCCATTCACATTCAGACTAATTATTGAAATGTGAGAGTTCATCCCTATCATGGAGTTCTTATTGAGTTATTGTTCTTCCACTTGGTTTTTTCTTTTTTCTTTTTTTTGTCTTTCTTTTGCTTTTGGGGTTGGTTCGTGTATATTTTATTCTTTTCCCTGTACTCTTGTGAAGAACGTTGTTCTTTTTTCCTTTTCTTCTGTGTTTAGTACTTTCTTAAGTGTTTCATGTAGAGATGGTTTTGTGGCTGCATAAGTTCTTAGGGATTGGATATCTGGGAAAGATTTTAATTCTCCCTCACTGATGAAGCTTAGCTTGGCTGGGTAGGTTATTCTTGATTGAAATTGTTTATCCTTTATGACTTTGAAGATAGGGCTCCAAGCTCTCCTAGCCTGCAGGGTTTCTGCAGATAAATCTGCTGCTATTCTGATTGGTCTTCCATGGTGGGTGATCTGGCCTTTTTCTCTTGCTGCCTTTAGGATTTTTTCTTTTGTGCCTACTTTATTTAGGCGAATTATTATGTGTCTAGGAGTTGATCTTCTCATTTGTTGTCTTGCGGGGGTTCTCTGAATCTCTTGTGTTTGAATT
>NW_007095995.1:0-912 GCF_000164805.1 Carlito syrichta
TCTGCCTGTTTAGCAGTATTTTGGCTATGGGTTTGTTGTAGATGGCTCTGACTATTTTGAAGTATGTTCCCTCTATGTCTAGGTGTGCAAGGGTTTTTATCAAGAAGGAATGCTGGATTTTATTGAAATCTAATATCTAATGATATAATCATGTGGTTCTTGTTTTTACATCTGTTGATGTATTGAATTACATTTTGGTCTTGTGGATGTCTAATCAGCCCTGTATCCTGGAGATGAAGACTACTTGGTCACGGTGGATGATTTTTGAGATGTGCTGTTGGATCTGATTTGCTAGAATCTCATTGAGAATTTTTGCATCTATATTCATCAAAGATGTTGGCCTGTAGTTCTCTTTCTTTGTTGAGTCTTTACCTGGTTTGGTATCAGTGTTACGTTAGCTTCATAAAATGATTTGGGGAGAGTTCCATCTTTTTCAATTGCCTGGAATACTTTGAATAGGATTGGTATCAGATCCTCCTTGTATGTTTTTGTAGAACTCCTCTGGAAAGCTCTCCGGTTCAGGGTTTTGTTTTTGCAGGTAGTTTTCTTGCAACAGAGTCAATTTCCTGGGTTGTTGTTGGTCTATTTAGCATCTCAATTTCTTTTTGTTTCAATCTTGGGAGTTTGTGTGATGTCAGAAATACCTCCATTTCATTTAGATTTTCGAGTTTGTTTCCATACAGGTGCACTTAGCAATCTCTGATAATCTTTTGTATTTCCTTTTTTTTTTTTTTTTTTGAGTTGGAGTCTCACTCTGTCACCCAGACTGGAGTGCAGTGGCCACCACAACCTCGACCTGCTGGGCTCCGGCGATGCGTCCGCCTCAGCCTTCCAAGTAGCTGGAACTACAGGTGCTCGCTAACACGCCCGGCTATTTTTTTTTTTAATTGTAGAGATGCGGTCTCACCAAGT
>NW_007095996.1:0-698 GCF_000164805.1 Carlito syrichta
CCCACAACTTCTATCAAGCAGACTGGATAGGCAAGTGGAGAATGCTTGGAGGTGGAAATGTTAGATCTTGCAAGATCCAGTCCTTGGAATAAAAAAGGCTGTCTGTGTCAAAAAATAAAAATAAAAATAACTGAAAGAGACGGGGATCACTCTGTCACCCAGGCTGGAATACAATGACACAATGGTAGCTCACTGCAGTCTCAAACTCCCAGGCTCAAGTGACCCTTCTGCCTCAGTCTAACCATGTTCGGCTATTTTATTTTATTTTTTGTAGAGATGGGGTCTCGCTATGTTGCCCAGGCTGGCCTAAAGCAATCCTCTTGCCTACGCCCTCCCAAAGTGCTGGAATTACAGGCATGAGGCTCCGCACCCCTTGTGAGAAGTTGCAAACTACCAAATTAACCTTATATCTGAGAACATCTTTCAGGCTCCCCTGGGAGATGTCCTCCAAGTCTATGTGCCAATCCTTGGTATATCCTGTCCCAGGATGTGACATTGTCCACATCCCAGCTCCCTGGCCCTTAACACTCCCCAGAGCATGGAGAATGAAACCCCAACACCAGGCTGAAAGGCTGTGCTCACATCTCCATTGCCTGGTGAAGCCCTACAGCAAGATCACCCAGCTCCGAGATCTCCCCTCTGATAATATCTCAGTCCCGTCAGGTGTGGTGGGCTCAAGTCTATAAACCCAGCACTTT
>NW_007095997.1:0-1373 GCF_000164805.1 Carlito syrichta
CCCCTCCAAGACTCTCCTAACTTCCCCATGCCACTGTATCTGTTTAAAGCAACCACCAACTCTCTTCTCTGTTTATTTTTCTTCTTAGCATATTAATTTGTTTGTATCCATCTAAATATATTCTTTTTAACCTGTTTGAAGATAAAAATCATGTCTTATTCTACTTTGTATATCTAATATTGATCATATAATCTAGACTCAAGTGTTTGTTGAATGAATATAAGAATAAAATGAAACAAAAATAATCATCTGAGAGATTATCTTATATATAAAATATTTTTAATGTCTACATTTACAGTGAGATGCAAAGTTGACATAATGCATGCCTAATATAATAAAAACAGTACATTTAAAAATCTTCCCTAATGAACAATAATTTTGATAGTATTTTGATAAAATTATTGACCCTCTAGATATGGTAAATGTTAGATTTCAAAACAGTAATACCTAGCGATACTGAAATTTCCTTTTACCTTTTTTCTGTGAATTGCACATCAACTTATCAATTTAAAATTTACATTTTAAAAAACTAAACTTTAAATTATTTTGAAAAATAAATCAAACAAAGTTGCCTAAGACTCTAGATCTATCTGGGATCTGATGAGAACTCTGAAATCTCTCTCAAGAAGAATACAGATAAAAAAAATCTGCATATGAACTAACAGCTTCAAGAACCTCCAATCTAAAAGTTTGTGGATTTCTTGCAGAATGAGCATAAAAATATTTAACTTAATTTGGGTGAATTTTGAAGGTTCTCAAAAATTATGAAAAAAACTATCTCAAGCATTGTGTTTCATAGAAACAGAAAGTAGAATGGTGGTGGCCAGGGACTGGGAGAAGTGTACAATAAGGAGTAACTTTTTAACAGGCAGAGTCTCAGTTCACAAGATGAAAATGTTCTGGAGATAGATGAGGGTGGTAATTACACAATATCAAAAATGCATTTAAAGTCACTATGTTACAGGCTGAACTGTGGCCCCCACACAACCCCCAAAATTCACATTTTGAAGTCCTAACCTCCAGAACTTCAGATGTGACTGTATTTGTAAACAGGGTCTTTAAAGTGGTAGCAATTAGGTTAAATGAGGTCATTAGTGTCAGGCCTAGACAAATATCCTTGTAAAAAGAGTAGGACACAGAGAAAATAAAGACCAAATGAAGACACCAGAGGAAATGGCCATGTACAAGCCAAGCAGAGAGGCCTTAGAAGAAATCAATCCTGCAGATGTCTTCTTGCCTCCAGACTGTGAGGACATAAATTAACGGTGTTTAAGTCAGCGGTCCCCAACCTTTTTGGCAGGAGGGACTGTTTTCACGGAAGACAATTTTTCCACAAACCAGAATGGCAGGGAGGGATGTGCAGTCAAACCTCA
>NW_007095998.1:0-812 GCF_000164805.1 Carlito syrichta
AGAGATTCTGGAAGCAAAGCCTCAATTCCTTTACCAACTCATCTTTGAAAAAACCTCCAACAACAACCACTGGGTAAATGGTACTGGGAAAACTGTCTGACCACATGCAGAAGATTGAAACAGGATCCCTACATCACCATACACAAAAATTAACTCTAAATGGATCAAAGACCTAAACGTAAAACCTCAAACTATAAGAATCTTAGAAAACGCAGGAGACAGACTTATGGAAATTGGAACTGGCAACCAATTCCTATTCAGAACCCTAAAGGCAAATATCTCAAGAAATAAGATAGATAAGTGGGACCTCATCAAACTGATGAGCTTCTGCAAAGCAAAAGAAGCCATCAAGAGAGCAAGGAGACAGCCCAGAGAATGAGAAAAAAATATTTGCCGACCGTATATCTGACAAAGGCCTAACATCTAGGATCTACAAGGAACTCAGATGGGGTGAAGGAAACAAACAGCCCCTTTCAAAAAGACAAAAGACATGAATAGACACTTCTCAAAAGAAGATATATGGGCAAACTGGGCTCGGTGGCTCAGCCTGTAATCCCGCGCCTTTGGGAGGCTGAGGTGAGTGGATTGCCTGAGCCCTTGTGTTCGAGACCCGCCTGGGCAGCAAGACCTCATCTCTACAATAAATAAAAAAATCAGCCAGGCATGGTAGCACATGCTTGTAATTCCGGCTACTTGGAAGGCTGAGGCAGAACGATCACTGTAGCCCAGCAGGTCGAGGCTGCAGTGACCAGGAGCGGCCACTGCACTGTAGACTGGGCAACAGAGTGAGACTCCAACTCCAAAAAAAAAAA
>NW_007095999.1:0-821 GCF_000164805.1 Carlito syrichta
AAATAACCAAATAAAAATGAGATACATGACAGTAAGTCAAACATTTAAAAACACCTCAGCCAAGCTCGGTGGCTCAGCCTGTAATCCCATGCCTTTGGGAGGCTGAGGTGAGTGTATTGCCTGAGTCTGCGGGTTAGAGACCCACCTGGGCAGGCAAGACCTCATCTGTACAATAAATAAAAAAAAATTTTAGCTGGGCGTGGTAGCGCGGGCCTGTAGTTCCAGCTACTTGGAAGGCTGAGGTGGAAGGATCGCCGGAGCCCCCGCAGGTCGAGGTCGAGTGCGGCCACTGCACTCCAGTCTGGGTGACAGAGTGAGACTCCAACTCAAAACAAAACAAAACAAAAACAAAAAACAACAAATAAAAACACCTCAACAATGATGAAAGTATTCAATCTGATGAAATGGCAGAAAGCCATTAATTAAGATATTACACGCTTTAGTCACACAAAACCCACCATTGATAATATATGATTTATTACCAGTGACTGAGATTTATTCTCAATGATTATGAACACCTGAAATGTAATAAAGCTAGATCAAGTGAAAAAGTTATATAATTTCCCATGCTTACCTATACCAAAATAGGAAACTTTATATTTGGGAGGAGGATTTATTTTTCCTCTATGAGGTACATGATCAAAGGTCTTTCACTAAGCAAGGAACTAAGATGATCCCTATTGACAGATTCTCCTATGCAAATACAGATGCTGAAAGTCCCATGCTGGTACCTGTCATGCCATCCTTAATATAAAAATGCCCATTGTTACCAGATGAGATAGGTGCCCCAATTACTGTTGATTGTGGGGGCTGAAAATTTA
>NW_007096000.1:0-762 GCF_000164805.1 Carlito syrichta
AACACAACCTGCATGACCCCTGTGCCCCACCTTCCCTATTCACCCAATCTTATCCTGAGCAACTATTTTTTGTTTTCCCAAATGAAAAAAAGTCCTCAAAGGGAAACATTTTGCTGATGTGGAAGAGGTGAAACAAAAAGCAACAGAAGTACTAAAAGGCATCAAAATTAATGAGTCTGTGGAAAAAGTGTCTTAACAGGTGTACTGCATGAAACAGAGAGTATCTTAAGGATGACTAAAGAATAAAAACACATTTCTTATAAAATTGTTTTTTTTTGTTTTTTGGTTCTCCCTGATATACCATGATGAAGTAATTTAGAATCAAGTTATCTAAGCTAGGCCAATGGCACTCAGGCCTTATTTGATCTTATCTGCTCTGACAAATAAGTCAAAACACAACTAGTCAAACACACAAAGAAACAAGGTATTGTAACTGACTATAAGACTTTATCTTACTCAAGCAAAGTCACAGAAGACATATAAAGGCAATTCTTATTTCATATAGTTGCTTACAGTTTTATGTACCATAGTTCTCCATCACATCTGATGTTAGCCTTGTGTGCTCTTCAACATAAAATATAAAAGATGACCAATCAACCAACAGGTCACACTGTTTCCCTAATATATGTAAAAGTAATATTTTTAAAGTGTAATTGCCAATTTTACTGACATTGTGTCGCTATTTTTAACCTAATATTTGAACAAATACATTTATACTTTAGCCTATAATTTCCTGATTAAAATAGTTTTTTGTACTATGTG
>NW_007096001.1:0-748 GCF_000164805.1 Carlito syrichta
CAAACTGTGGCTCGGCCCAGCCTGGAATTTACTTCCCACAGCTCTGCCACTTTGTTCCCTCCCATTGAGGGTTTGGTGAGCCCAGGGCTCCGTGGTCCCGTATGTCCTAGCTGGGAGGAGGGCTCTGCTTAGGGACCCTTAAAAGAGGTCATAATTTCTCTCTAAAATGCCAGGGAACTCTCCAACTAAGCCTCCCTGGCATCCAGGGTGACCTCTCCAGCAACCCAAGGGTTTAAGTCAAAGAAAAGGTATGACCTGGGTCCTGTGGGGCTCCTGGCTCCAGAGCAGAGGCTGCAAGGCTCCACCGCCGGGTCATCAAACCCTGAAGGCCCAGAAGTGTGGGCTGAGTCGCTCAGCTGGAAAAGATCCCAACCCAAGACACTCCAACCCCGCCCCTTCTCACAGGGGCAGTTCAGGCAGCCCAGCCACTTCTCAGGAGGCTGACTCTACCTGGAGCCAACTGCACCCAGCCACAGCCCGGTTCTCCCTGTGCCAGAGAGGAGCCAAGGAGCCATTCACAGCCAGACCCAGGGACCCAGCGCAGCTGAAACTGAGCCTCCTTCCAAAGCCGCCCACCCCCACCCCACGTCAGTGCCCTGGATCAGAAGAGCCGGCTGCCTTGGGACCCATAGCACCAGGGCTCCAGGAACCGAGGCAGGTATCCTGTGCAGCTGGCGAGACCATGCGAAGCTTGCAGGAAGAGTGACTGGGACTCGCCTGTGGAAAGCTCGGACAGTCGGCAAGCTGG
>NW_007096002.1:0-1039 GCF_000164805.1 Carlito syrichta
CTAAGCAAACAAGCTTTCCTAAGCATACCTTGGGATGGATTAGTAAACTTAAAGGGCTAATGTAACCCTTTACCTGTCCGCTCAGGTTACTATATACGCAGTGTCTGTATGGATCTAACTTATCTAACATTCCACTCTTCCCGTTAAGTGGTTTTCTGTCAATCACGGGCAACCCACGAAAGGCACCAACCAATACCAAGTGTGCCCGTACCCATTAGGAGAAATCACCCAATCATGTAAAATCAAGTTTAAAGTTCTTTCCCCTCCCTCTGTAATTGTGCATAAAAACTGCTTGCCATTGTGAATCGGGGCTCTGGTTCATGAAGCCTCTACGGGCTTCATGTGTGAGCCCAGACTCGAGCCTGAATAAAGATCCTCGTGTGTTTGCTTCGGAGCTGGCTCTTTGTGGTCTCTCTCTCTCTGATTAGAGTCTCGGGTTTAATAGTCACCACTTAGTACAAGTAATAGGAGACTCCTTTAAAATATTCACCTTGTTTCCTCCCAATGTTTATTATTTTGTTACATTTGAGGCTTATAATTAATCTATTTCAATTAAATTTTTGTTCTCCATAGATACCACATGTAGGTAGTGCACCATTATTATTATTATTATTTTGAGTTGGAGTCTCACTCTGTCACCCAGACTGGAGTGCAGTGGCCGCTCCTGGCTACCGCAGCCTTGACCTCCTGGGCTCCAGCGATCCTTCTGCCTCAGCTTTCCGAGTAGCCGGAATTACAGGCATGCGCTACCACACCTGGTCTATTTTTTGATTTATTGTAGAGATGAGGTCTCACTACCCAGGCGGGTTTCGAACCCGCGGGCTCAGACAATCCACTCACCTCAGCCTCCCAAAGGCGTGAGATTACAGGCTGAGCCACTGAGTCCGGTTGGTAGTGCATTACTAAAGTACATAAAGGAAACATGGAATTATATGCACTCATCTGGAACCTACATCTACATTATGTTTTTAAGTTCCATAAATAATAATTCTGCATGCAATTTTGCCTTCACATGTACACAAATTCACATATTCATTTT
>NW_007096003.1:0-928 GCF_000164805.1 Carlito syrichta
GATTCAGCAACACATCTCAAAAATCACCCATCAGGACCAAGTAGGCTTCATCGCTGGGATGCAAGCCTGGTTCAACATTTGTAAAACCATAAATGTACTTAAATACATCAACAGATGTCAAAACAAAAACCACATGATTATATCATTAGATGCAGAAAAGGTTTTTGATAAAATCCAACACTCCTTCTTGATAAAAACCCTCAAACATCTAGGCATATGGGGAACATACCTCAAAATAGTAAAAGCCATCTATGAGAAACCCACAGCCAGCATACTCCTAGATGGACAAAAATTTGAACCATTTCCCCGAAAACTGGAACAAGACAAGGATGCCCACTCTCACCCCTCCTGTTCAATATAGTATTGGAAGTCCTGGCTAGAGCAATCAGAGAAAAGAAGGCAATCAGGAGTATCCAAATAGGAAAAGAGGAAGTCAAATTATCTCTCTTTGCAGATGACATAATTGTGTACCTTGAATGCCCAAGAGAATCTGTCAAAAACCTCCTTACACTGATAAAGTCCTTTCTCAAAGTCTCAGGATATAAAATAAATGTGCAAAAGACAATCGCATTTGTTTACACCAATAATAAACAAACAGAAACCCAAATAAAAACAACCACAATTCCATTCACTGTAGCCACAAAAAAAAATCTTCCTAACCAGAGACGTGAAAGACCTTTACAATGAAAACTACAAAACACTGCTCAAAGAAATCAAAGATGACACAAACAAGTGGAAAAATATCCCATGCTCATGGATTGGAAGAATCAATATTGTGAAGATGTCCATCCTATCTAAGGCAATCCATAAATTTAATGCAATACTCATCAAATTACCAGCAACATTTTTTCTCAGACCTAGAAAAAACAACACAGGAATTCATATAGAAACACAAGCGACCAAGAATAGCCAGAACAACCTCAGCAAA
>NW_007096004.1:0-1227 GCF_000164805.1 Carlito syrichta
TGGCTTGAGGACTTGAGCACCTGTGGATTGTTCTCTTCATCTCACAGAAAGTCTCTTTGAATGCGCTCTAGTATTTTCTTCAGAAGAGAAGCATGTTCCCAGTGAAATGTGGGTCCTGGCATCCACCTGACTCTGTCATGTATTACTATTGACTGCTTCTACTTTCCAACCCACAGTTCTCAGGCCAGAATTTTTTTCTCTTTCTAAGCCCACCTTTTATTTCTTGGTCTTCAAAATTCAGGCAGAAAGCTCGTATACTATCCTAGCATCCTAAAACTTCAGAATCTCTTGAAAAACATGTCAAAATTCCTGAAACTTGTCCAGAAATATTCTGATTCACGAGGCATGGGAATAAGTCCAACATTTGAATTTTAAATAAGCACGTGAGGTGATTGGAATTTAGGGAACTGAAAGAATTAATTTCATAAACTAGAGCCCCAGAAACACAGTTTGGTCCTTTGGCTCCAGGGGACCTTACTATCTTCTACTACAGGTGCCTACATCTGGCCTTTGTGCCTGACCCTGACACCTGCTGTCACTGATGCAACCCCTTCTGAAGGTTTCTTTTGTGTCTCCTGTCACTCCTTCTTCACCTATCTTTCTCTTAATTTCTTCTTTTGCCCCCCTGCTAACCTCCATACTTTTATGAGTTATTTTCTGCCCCTCACCTCAACACATGCACCCTCCTCAGAGAACCTTACTTAACCCCTGGGCCTTAACCAGGAGGCTCCCAAATCCATATCTATGATCCAGATCTCAGCCATGAGTTGCAGACCCACATATTCAATCATACTTGACTCCACCCTACCTGCCCTCCTATGAATGCACTTGCCCTCCCTGTCTCTGTGATTCTTGTGATAATGTTGTTATGCACAAAGTAGCCACAATCGTAGGAGCCAGCTTCATGCCTCTTTCAGTTGATTGTCTTCAGGTCTGCTTCATGTGACATCCATTTATTTAAAGATCATTGACTCAGTGCCATAAAGTTCCTGGCAAGAAACCAGCTCTGAGGATACAGGAAAGGAAGATGTGGCCCTGAGTGCATGGAGGTATGAGTCACATGTGACTGTATGGGTATCTTCCCAATGTTAGTCTTCTTCTTTGTTTCTTGTTGGGAGGGTAACCATGCCTCCCAGTTTGCTTGGGGCAATGCCGATTTATTTCTTCTGTCCAAATGGCTCTCTGGCTACCATGTTTTATTTTCTGAAATGTCCTGTGTTGAACAAC
>NW_007096005.1:0-1141 GCF_000164805.1 Carlito syrichta
CTAACCTTAAGGAATGTAAGACCAAAGAGCCAAATCCATAGACAAATGCAATGTCATACTTTAACACTAATTATTTTGAAATTGTGTGGAATCTTTCTGTAGGGTAAAAACACAATGCACATGCATTCAACTGAACAGCTGATGTTTACATATTTTTTAAATTATACTTTCCAGATTTGCAATTCATGAAAGAGTTAGATTGTTGTCTTTATCAATGAACTACCAAAAAAAATTGTGCTCAGTTTCAGAAGTTTATTGTAACCTTTCCAACTTCTTACATCTCTGGTGATTGTTTAGGTCAATAAAGTTACGGTTAAGTAAGGAAAGAAATGAGACTGTGACCTACACATTAATTATTTTTATTTGTCTTGAGTATCTGAAAACAAAATGGTCACTCCTGCTGGATTATTTATCTAAGTTACTTCCTGAATATAATAATTGTATGTGTTTTTTCAAATACATTATCTCATTTGATCCCCAAAACAACAGTTAAACATATATTGTCGGTGACCTGCACTGACCAAGGGAGGGTTAGGACCGCACCGGTGAATCAGAACGGAGAGAAGAAACCACACGGAGGCAGCTCTTCTGGGAACAGTCTGGCCAAGACTGAAGCCAATTTTATTCAAACTTTTTCCAACTTATATACCATTTTCTATAATCTCCAGCAGTGTGACAATTACTTGCTGGGGGCGTACAAGTTCATTGATGTGTAACATGCTTTACAAATCATGTACCATCACAAGACTTTCAAGTTCCCAGTGAACAATTACAATTCCATGATGTATGAATCATAGGTGCACAATTTCAATACAGATTGTTCAAAATGTTTTCCACAATGTTCAATAAATCATTCATATTATACTCTATGTTCTAAACCCTGATTAAAAAACTTTCCAAGTTAACTCTAAGTTCAATCCAATTTTACTAACTTTTAATATTTTTGACGATTAATATTATCAACTTAACACTATACTATAATCTATAAGTTTACTTAAATGACTTAATTTTATTACCTTAATTTTATACTATTTATTTTTATAATTCTTATAACCTACTACATTTCTATACTGCCCTATGATTGTATATTAATTACCTATGAACTTATCCTTAACCTAAAATTGTATCACAACTTCTATAG
>NW_007096006.1:0-903 GCF_000164805.1 Carlito syrichta
CTTTCTTAAAGAAAAGAAAAATATGTAGTAGGACAATTCTTTCTAGTGTAACTAAGAATTTCCGGTTGACAAAAGAATTTCTGTTTTCTTTCTTAGTGAGAAAAGTATATCGTTTTCAAATTTGTTAACTCTCAGTGGCAACTCAAGGGAATTTTTTCAGATATACTTTCAACTATCACACTGTCTCACTTTTCTCAAAGAGATATGTAATGCTTATGCTTGGTGGGCTTGCTTATCATACATAGAAAGGAATGGTGGGTATCACTTGCCTATGTTTTCAGGAATGCAATGATTATTAGCAGGTTGCCATTTAAAAACAGTGATAGCACATCTTTTTTCCCCTTGTTTTTTTCTTTCCTCCTAGCGTCAATTGCAGAAATTTCAGCCTTTTGCCTCCTCCCCGCCCCCACAGACTTCTGCAGTTGTAGTTGTTACACTTTGAGCATTATCATTTAATTTGTAGTCTGCTCCCAAACCAGATGAATTTTCATCTGTTTTATCTGCTCTTTTAAGATTGTAGAGTCTCAGAGTATCCCACAATCAGACCACAATCAAAATCAAAACCATAACCGTGGAAATGGAGCTTTGACTTTAATCCTTTTGGCTTTCATCTCAAGTCTTTACCCTGTTACTATAAATACAGTTTGAACCATTGTGAAAGACCTTCATGCTTCTTTGTAAAAAATGGGGATTTGACAGAACTTTGTTTTGAAGCACTAACGAATTTCTTTGTCACTGGCTTAGCACAGAACATGTTGCTTGTATATATTTATTCTAGGTTAATCCTTTTTTTGACATGAAAACTGTTACTTTGAGAAGTGGTTTTTGATAGTTTCATTACTTTGTTTTCTAGGGAATACTGCTTTTAAAGATAATTGTCCAGTGGATAACTTTATTCCCTGA
>NW_007096007.1:0-840 GCF_000164805.1 Carlito syrichta
AGGTTGTGTGATGTCAGAAAGTCCTCCATTTCCTTAAGGTTTTCAAGTTTGTTTCCATACAAGTGTACGTAGTAGTCTCTAATGATCTTTTGTATTTCTTCAGGGTCAGATGTGACTTCATCTTTTGTGTTTCTGATTGTGTTTATTTGGGCTTTTTCTTTCTTTTTCTTGGTCAGTCTAGCTAGGGGACCATTGATCTTGTTTATTCTTTCGAAGAACCAGCTTTTTGTTTCATTTATTTTTTTGTAATGTCTTTTTGTCTTCTATGTCCTGGATTTGGGCTTTTATTTTGGTGATCTGGATTCTTCTGCTGAAATTAGGGTTTTTGTGGTCTTGCTTTTCCAGCTTCTTTAGGTGGCTTGTTAGAGTGTCAATTTCTGTTCCTTTCATTTTCCTCATGTGTGTTTGTAGGGATATAAATTCTCCTGTTATTACAGCTTTTAAGGCATCCCAGAGATTTTGGTAAGATGCTTCTTCATTTTCATTTGTTTCCAGGTATCTTTTGATCTCTGTTTTGATGTCATCATTAACCCAGGAGTTATTTAGCATCATGCTGTTTAGTGTCCATGTCTTTGTGGGTTTTGGGGGGACTTTGTTGGTGTCAATGTTTATTTTTATTCCACTGTGGTCCGAGAAGGTGCATGGTAGAATTTCAGTCCTTTTAAATATGCTTATACTTGATTTGTGTCCAATTATGTGGTCGATCTTAGAATATGTTCCATGTGGTGATGAGTAGAATGTGTATTCTGTGGTCTTTGGATGCAGTGTTCTATAGGTATCAATTAAGTCCATTTGGTCCAGAGTCTCATTGAGGTTCCGGATCTCCTTGCTGATTTTTTG
>NW_007096007.1:1976-36071 GCF_000164805.1 Carlito syrichta
AGTTCTTAGCGATTGGATATCTGGGAAGATTTTAATTCTCCCTCACTGATGAAGCTTAGCTTGGCTGGGTAGGTTATTCTTGTTTGAAATTGTTTATCTTTTAGGACTTTGAAGATAGGGCTCCAAGCTCTCCTAGCCTGCAGGGTTTCTGCAGATAAATCTACTGCTATTCTGATTGGTCTTCCATGGTAGGTGATCTGGTCTTTTTCTCTTGCTGCCTTTAGGATTTTTTCTTTTGTGCCTACTTTATTTAGGTGAATTATTATGTGTCTAGGAGTTGGTCTTCTCATTTGTTGTCTTGCGGGGGTTCTCTGAATCTCTTGTGTTTGAATTTTTGTATCACTGATTAGATAAGGGAAGTTTTCTTGAATGATCTCATGGAAAGTTTGTTCCAATGTGGTCTCTGTTTCTCTTTCTGCCTCAGGGAGTCTGATTATTCTTAGTTAGGCCTCTTGAGGTAGTCACTCATCTCTTGAAGGTTTTGTTCTGTCTTTTTAAGCTTATTTTCTGTGTTTTTAAGAGTTTGGGTTATTTCTATATTTTGGTCCTCAAGCTCTGAAATTCTTTCTTCTGCTTGGGTAATTCTGCTTTCCATGCTTATCAATTTGTTATTTATTTCATTCACAATATTCTTTATTACTGTTATCTCAGATATCAGCTCCTTCCTAGTTTTTTCTTGTGTCTCCTCAATTCTTTTCAATCTCTCCATTATTGTTTTCATATCTACATTTGCAGTTTGAGACCCTTCATTCTGGGGGCTTTTCATTGTTTGCATTCCAAAGTCAGTTTTCTCAGTGTCTGCTCTCCCAGGTGTCTGGGAGAGACCCATACTCTTCTTTTGGTTTTTCTTCATTTCTGTAGATTTTTCTCCCTCTCCCCCTTTCCCTCCCCCTCTTCAATTCTGTTTTTGAGGGGAGGTGGGGTTGCTTTTATTTCTCTTCTGCAATGACCTGTTCTTCCTTAAGAGGGTCTTCTGGCTTTGTTCACTTTTCCCTCTGCTTTACAGTCTGTCTATTCAGCAGTATGCAGTCTTGGTCCCTAGATTTAAAAAGGGGGCATATAGAAGAGGAAAATAATGGAGGAAGGGGGGGTCAATAGGGAGTTAGAAAGAGAGAAGTGCGAGAGGGAAAACAGATATACATACCAACTATCAGGTGAGAACGAGACACAGGGTTGGGAAGAGGTGAAGAAAGACACGTAAGAAAGATTCCCTAAAGAGTACTGATAGCTACACAGAGACAGGGCAATAAAATCGAGAAACAGTGTAGGTCAGAAGGTAAACAACAAACGTGATCTAAACCAACAGTTACAATGATAAAATCATAAGTCAAAATAAGTGAAAGAGAGAAGTGTGAGAGGATAACAGATATACATACCAGCTATCAGGTGAGAAAGAGTCACAGGGCCGGGAAGAAGTGAAGAAAGACATGTAAGAAAGATTCCCTAAGGAGTACTGATAGCTACACAGAGACAGGTCAATAAAATCGAGAAACAGTGTAGATCAGAAGGTAAACAACAGACGTGATCTAAACCAACAGTTACAATGATAAAATCATAAGTCAAAATAAGCGAAAGAGAGAAGTGCGAGAGGGAAAATAGATATACATACCAACTATCAGGTGAGAGAGAAACACAGGGCTGGGAAGAAGTGAAAAAAGACAGGTAACAAAGATTCCCTAAAGAATACTGATAGCTACACAGAGACAGGCCAAAAAAATCAAGAAACAGTATAAGTCAGAAGGTAAACACCAAACGTAATCTAGACCAACAGTTTCAATGATAAAATCATAAGTCAAAATAAGCGATCAGACTAGAGTCACTTCTGTGATCTCCGATTCCAGCCTCTCCCTTTTGTTTTTCATTGCAGCATAGGGGTGGGGCTTTGTCTCCTGTTTCATGCTGTTGCCTTAGGAACTGAGGTAAAGTCTGTTGATAGGTGGATGGGGCAATGGAAGTCTCTGCCTGGAGAATAGCAAGGTAGTTTACCCAGATCTATTTTTCTCCACTTGTCTGGGTCCCCCGGCTTGGGGTCTCGCACTGAGTGCCTCAGCCTGGGTGGGGCCCGAGTTCCAGAGCTCTAAAGCTCCAAAGGGCAGGCAGTGGGCAGCGAGAGTGGCTCTGCGCCCCCCACAGGGTACTTCAGCCAGGTATGGAACCGGTGTCTCTGAGGGGCGGGCGCCCAGAGCCTCCCTGTGTGACCGGCGGTGCCGGGTGCTGGGCTGGAGACAATGCAGCCGGGGAGAGAGCCGGAGGGAGCAGGGACCCAAAACTTCCCCACACACTGCAATATCTGGTCTTAGGAAATGAGGTAAAGTTTGTTGATAGGTGGGCGGGGCAATGGAAGTCTCTGCCTGGAGAATGGCGAGGCAGTTTAAGCAGATCTGTTTTTCTCCACTTGTCTGGGTCCTCCGGCTTGGGGTCTCATGCTAAGTGCCTCAGCCAGGGTGGACCCGGAGTTCCAGAGCTCCAAAGTTCCAAAGGGCAGGCTGTAAGCGGCAAGAGTGGCGCTGGGACCCTACAGAGTACTTCAGCCAGGAATGGGACCGGTGTCTCTGAGGAGCGGGCACCCAGAGCCTTCCTGTGTGACCAGCGGCTTGGTGCCGGGTGCCCAGGCTGGAGACAGTGCAGCTGGGGAGGGATCTGGAGGGGGCTGGGACCGGAGACTTCCACACACAGTAGAACAGCAGCAGTGGGGGGGCGCAATATCTGGCCTTGCGTGGGACTGAAGTTCCCGGGCCTGACCCCAGCACGGTTGGTGATGGGCTGGCGGATGGGGGTAGAGAAGTAATAGCCTTTTTGGGAACTCACATTCAGAGAATCTCACCAGTTCACTTATGCCGTCGCCATCTTGCCCCGTTTCCATAAGGAGAAATTTTAAATGCAATAAGAAAAGTACAGATAAGAAGTGATGGGAACTCAGGAAAGGAGAGATCATTTTGAGTTTTCTTCTTATGAAATATGTACTTTTTGACAACTGACCTCTCAGAAGCCTTTTTCTCTTGTATAAGGTTTGTGGCATTTTTTTCCCCTGATGGTTGAAGTACTAGAAATCTGTTCTTTGGATAAGTGACATGTTATTCTGTATGCCTTTTTGAGAAAGGGATGCATTTCTGTGCAATGTCAGAGAAATAGAAGAAAGAAGAAAATCTAAGAGCCGAAGGATGTGCACTTGGTAGAAATAGCATTTCTTCATGACTGTGTTTTCTATAAGGGTTGGGAGGTGGATCATTGGAAGTATAAACAATTACTTCCTGTGTATGAAAGGAGAAAAAAATTTGTATAGATGTAACTAATACAAAAAGCAATGTGATTGATTTTTAAGTTTCACATGGAACATGTCTTTCATTGCTTTATAATTATTGTTAATATTTATATTCTCTGTGAAATATTCATATTTTCTGGTTAAAGAAACATATAAGACAAAAGCAATAAATGAAGAACATTTTAGATGAGCGAGAATAAAACAGTTACTATTTGGAGTATGAAGATCACATTTTTTTGGTAAAATAGCAACCCATAAATTAATTGAAATCTGGTTAATTTGCTTCGTTGTCAGAAATTGTCTCCTGAACATACTACTTTTCTAAGGGAGGGTGGGTCTTTTAGTGGAAGAATTGGTCAGGCTGGCTATTATCTGTGCAGAAGGATTGCGCTTTGCAAAAACAACATCTGGCACGATTAAACTTGACTGCCAAGGTAGAGCCAACAGTGAATGATAAGAGTGTAATAAAATTTTAGTCATGTAGGCAGAACCCCTCTACCAGAAATTGCAAAGCGAACCAGAAGAAAGGTAATGTGAATATAATTCAGTCTAAAAAGTCAACGAGACTGGCATGCTACGTTATTTTGGGAAATTTCAGAAACCAATGTGACATAGCCTTTTCCTCAAAAAATTCACGTTGTTAAAAGTTCAAGGTGTTATTGGAAGGAATGATAATGATAGATATTAATACATAAGGGACTATGGATTTATGGAAATAATGTACATTTATTTTTGAACTCCTAATGGTAGACTAAAAATGGCCATGGGATAGGGATTGTATATTTCTATGCACTGCAGTATCTACTATCTATTTCCTTGTACTGAGTATATAAACACTTAGCAGTTGGTGTGCTGATGTCTGTTCGTTCAGAGAGGTGTCAGCAGTGGTGTTTAAAATATGTAATATATTCATTTTGCCTTTTCAAATACTTTTGAAATTCAGTTTTATCAGTGAATGTTAAAATTATTTTAATTCATTGGGAAATTATAAAATGATGAAATTAATACAAAAGTCCCCTTTTGGGTAGAATACAACTCACAAATTGATTGAAAACAGGTAAATTGCTCCATGACCATAAATTATTTTGTATATATTTGTAATACATAATTAATTATTTATATTTTCACATCTTGAAAACTTTAAGGATACTGGTAAAATCTATCATCTCAGTCTAAATGTATGTAGTTATTGCATAAATTCTTTTTTTCCTTTTCTGACTCTGTGTTGAAATAATTTGGAAGCTGTATTTAGGGGTTGAGAAACTTTAAAGCTTTGTCACTTTCTAGTTTTATCATCTTGGGAAAATCACTTAGCTTTTTCAGGTTTTTGTTTCCTATCAAATAAGGGAATTGGAATAATAATTTCTAAGACCCTTTCTAACTCCAACTTCTGTGGTTCTGTGCTTATACAAAGAATACTTTTTTACATGAATATCTCATCTCGGAGAATCAAGAAAGTTTCATTTGAGGTTCCACAGCAATTTAATGAGTTCTTGAGAATTAAAGCACTGTATAGCATGTATTACATCATGCTTTTTGATTGTCACTCTTGCTAGAGTACTCTGAGAGCCTTGAAGGCAAGGATATTCTGTTATAGCTAGCACAACGTCTGGCATATAATAACCTTTCAATAAATATGAAATAGATGGATGGATGAATAAATGCATGACTAAACAGTTATGATCATGATTCTGATTACTTAAGGTTGTATCTGTTTGCTCATCTGACAGAAGAACTTGATGATCCCTGCACTTTTCCCATCTCTTTCTCTCTCTTTCTTCTGTATCAAATGGAATTGTTGATATGAAAGGACTTTTGAAACCTTAATCCTGTTCCATAAAAATAAGATTTCACTATTATTGTTTCCATAGTGGACTAAGAAGCTTGAGTTGCTCAAAAGTTTTGAGTTTTCTTTCTTCTTAGTCCACATCTTATTTTGTAATATAATTGTTAATTGTTGCTTTTTAAGCTTTCTTACACCAAATTCTTTTTCCACATATTCCGTGTCTCAGTTGAAAAGATCTTTAGGGACAAATTCCAGAAAGCTTTAGGAATGTTGAAATTTCTAACATTTTGGATAGGAAAAGTCACATTATGAAAACATTATTTCTTTGACTTTGCATAGCATTAAATGGCTGGCTGGATTATTGTACAATCTCGCACCATGTATAGAATACCTAAGTCAGGCCCATTTATTCATTGTGCATCTTCTTTTGGACAATGCTTAAATAAGACTGCTAAGTGCTTTGAGTCCATTAACACTGTAAGGCTGTAAATGGTGCTAAAATTCTCACCGACATTTTACCTTTAATTATCCGGGGGAAAGGAAATTACATTTATTGGGTGGTCAGCTATGGTCCCAGTCATTTCCAAAGAAAAAAGGGTAATAATGGACTAAATTGATGAATCTTAAAAGTTGAGTAAAATTATTCTCAAAGGCTATGCTTTTGATTTTCTTTTCTAGTAGGTTTTTAAATAGAAAACCACCCATTTAATTCTACTTGTCAATATGCTTCTCTAGAAACTGTGCAATAATTGGCTTTTCCCAGAAATAAAACTGATGAGATTTTGACTACTCTCCCATTGCTTTAACTGTCAATTATGAATGGCTTCTGATATGACTAAAGCAAAGTTAAACTGTGTGTTACTCACAGGTGATAGAAATGAAAGAATAAGTAGCTATATGGTACTTCAGAAGTCCTATTGTATTAATCTTATGATTAAAAAAGATAACAAGCATGCAAAAACATAAACCTTAATAGGAATTTGAATACTGTAATAATATTGTCCTGGACATATAAAATAATTTGCATATTATATATATCCATGACAATATTAATGATACATGAATATGGTTGGTAGTTAAGTATTCAGATTCTAGAGGTGATAATATTGGTAGGAGAATAATGGATCTCTAGAGTGGAAAGACATTTCATATCCCTTATAAATATCTCAGTTGTTTCTTGGTTACTACAAGGAAATATTGTCAAGATTGTGTCATTATTCCAAACTAACCAGATACTCCAGTTTTTAATAATATCAAACTAATATTATAAGCACAGAATGTTTGGTTGAGTGACTGAATATGTTACTTTCCACTTGTGTTTGAAGCATAAAGATACAGCCTTATCTTTTAAAACTAGATACTGTATTTCAGTAATAAAGTTTTCAGTAATTAGAATTGTCCCAGTCTCTTTAAGAGTCTTCTAAATTGTCATTACTCAGTGAAATTGCATGTGATGAAGCATTATTTTGAAACTCAGTTCTCATTGGATACTATTAGTCTTTTTAATAAATTTAGGTTAAAAACCAACTAACTTTGAGGGCAGATGTTCTGTTCTATTTATCTTATATAGCTTTTTGTTCATAATAGGGGCTCAAATATGAATTCCTCATCCATCTACTACTTTTCCAACAGTGAGAACTGTCTTAAAATAAAGGGAAATAATTCAAATGAACCTGAGAATAAATGGGAATTTATGGTTTCATATTAATGAAAATTCCACAAATGAATCTGTGTTCAGGTAATACTGATCGGAGACTCAATGTTGCAGAGTGCTATGGTTTGAATATTTGTCCCTTCTAAGACTCGTGTTGAAACTTAATTCCCACTGTAACAGTTTTACGAGGTAGGGACTTTAAGAGGTGATCAGGTCATGAAGTTTCTGCTCTCATGAATGGATTAACCCATTCATTGAGGATTCCGCCCTCATGAATGGATTAAACCATTCATGGATTCTTGGTTCATGGGTATTGTGGGAGTGAGAATGGGTTAGTTATCATTAGAGTGAGTCAGTTATAAAAGCCAGTTTGGCTCTTGCTTTTTTCCTCTCACCATATGATGCCCTCTGCCATGTTATGACACAGTAAGAAGCCCATCACCAGGTGAGCTTGAACTTCTCAGCCTCTGGAACTGTAAGAAATGATTTATTTTCTTTTTAAATTACCCACTCTGTGGTATTCAGTTATAACAACAGAAAATGAACTAAGACATAGGGTCATCTGTCTCTTTGCTTCTGTCTTTGTATCTCTCATATATAGAGAGATATTGTACATATAGAAAATATATATGCTTTATACAGAAAGATCTATCTCTGTCACCATTTTCCTACTCAGAAGATCTATCTTTGGTTCATTCTTTCCGACTGTGGACAGGTTTTCTGCAAATGGCAGGAGATATGGCTGCAAGCAACTAAGCAACTCCATGCCTCAAGGAAGGAATTTGAACAACTTAACTTGTTTGTATATCCATCCCTGAATTAATCATTGTATTTAATGAGATGAGAATTCCTGATAATTTTCATCCATATCAAAGATACTGGTATTATCAGTATCTTTGATTTTATTTGTTCCAATAGGTTTGTGTGGTTATACATATTTTATTTATTTATTTATTTATTTATTTATTTAGTTGGTGTCTCACTCTGTCACCCAGACTGGAGTGCAGTGGCCACTTCCGGCCACCACAGCCTTGACTTGCTGGGCTTCAGCGATCCTTCCGCCTCAGCCTTCCAAGTAGCTGGAATTACAGGCATGCGCTACCACGCCCGGCTGATTTTTTTGATTTATTATAGAGATGAGGTCTCGCTTCCCAGTCGGGTCTCGAACCCGTGGGCTCAGGCAATCCACTCACCTTAGCCTCCCAAAGGCGCGGGATTACAGGCTGAGCCACCGAGCCCAGCTACATATTTTAAAATAAGGAGTGCGTAGTGAATGTTTTTCTTGGCTTCCATTGTGATTGTAAAAAATATGTTGTATTTGACCTATAGTATGATGTATTATATTGACAGATTACCTAATATTGTATCTTCTTTGCACTCTTAAAATGTAACTTACTTGATCATGGTGGGTGATTCCTTTATTATTGAATTTTCTAGTATTTTATTCAAGGTCTTGAATCTCTGTTTAGAAGTGAAATTAATATTTTTTGAACTATAATCATCAGGATCTGTTATGAGAGTTACTCTAACTTTGTAAAATACACTGGGTAGCTATCTTTGAAGGTTCTTAAATGTTCTTTAAAAAAATTGAGTCAAATTATCTGGCTGTAGAGAATATTGGAGATGCCAGATTTTGTGTTAAAATGTTCATATTTAGAATGATGGTGATATGAATCTTTCTTCCAATATGGGCTTAAATAACACTGTTCAGGAAGGTCTTGGGTCATATAGGCCTAGCCACTTTGTGGAAGGTGAGTGACAAGAGTGTGACAGTGTGCACACAGGAGAAGAGAAGAGGAATAGGGAGGAACAGATTAGGGATTCTACCTGCATTTAAAAGACTTTTAAGATGTCAGGCAGCTCTCAAATTTATGAAGTTTCCATGAACCCGTGGGCTTTCCTGGAAGCTTACACTAAGGTATTTAAAATATTGTTTACATATATATCACATTCAATATCATAGAAATTTTAAATACATTTAATATGTCTTTTAACAAATTTTAGTGTCTTTACAAAGGTAATGAAATCTCGGAGTTCCTATGAATATATGTGTATTTGTTTCAGTACCAGCTGTTAACAAGGCAGAGTCACAGGTTTGGGAAGAATCAAAGTTGATTATTTATGAAGTCTCTGTGGGAAGACTCCTAAGAACCGCAGATTAAAATACTAGTCAGTGCTTTGACTTTTCCAATTATGAAGAAATGAATGTGTCAGCATGGCATGTGCCCTTGTAAGACACATTTTCAGAGGCCACACATCTCATATTCTCTAGAGAATGCAGCATGGCAAGGTGCTCAGGGATGGCAAAAACCTAGTCTCCATGGTTTTGGACTGATAGCCCACAGCCTTGCCTCACCTCTTTTATTTCTTGGAGTGATTTATTTCCTTCTGTCTCTTTGACCTGCTGTTCTAGCAGCTGCCTCACAGGGAAATATGGAGAGAGGAGAAGAATTTGAAACTGTAGACAGAGCCTATGTTACTATATAACTATATTACTATTACTTTATATTACTATGATTTCTTATATTTAATATTTCAAGATTCTAGGATATAGCAATATTTTTGAAACTTTATATGTATGAGAAGGTTATAACTAATAAGTACCTGTTGAATTCACTGCTGAGTATATAGTGAATTTTAAATAGATATCTTTGAGTGAATATAAGGATGAATGAAATAAACAATTTCATAACCTATCAGAATAACCCAATTATATGATTTTTAAGTAACTTCTTCTAAGGAAAATATAAAAACAGCTATTATATATTCTGGATAGATAACTTTATGTATGTCTTTCTTCTCTCCATTTATCCCTTTTAAATATTTCTCCATAATTTTGCCCCTTCTGTCTCTTTTCTCTCCTTTCACATGCATCCATACACGTACATGTATATATGTGTATATGAACATATAATTATGTATGTAGTTATACATATGTGCAATCTATCTTTTTTTTGAGTCGGGTCTCACTCTGTCACCCAGGCTGGAGTACAGTTGAACAATCACAGCTCACTGCAGCCTCTGCCTCCTGGGCTAAGGTAATCCCTCTGCCTCAGCCTCCTGTGTAGCTGGGACTACAGGTCCATGACACCATGCCCAGCTAATTTTTTGAAGAGATGGTATCTCACTGCATTGCCTGGGTTGGTCTCAAACTCATGAACTCAAGCAATCCTTCCACCTTGGCTTCTCAAAGTGCTGGGATTACAGGGGTGAGCCACCACACCTGACCAAATGTGTGTCGTCTTTCAATGCCTCATATGTTTTTTCTTTCTAATCCACCTACCTCTCTTTCAGTCTTTGCTATGATTTGAATGTGTCCCTCCAAAAGCATGTGTTGGAGAAACTTAATCCTCAATGCAACAGTGGTGGGGCCTATAATGAGAGCTGATTAGGCCATGATGGTTGAGTGAATGAATTCATACTGTTATTGTGGGTTCATTGTAAAAGATGAATTCATCCTCCCTTTTCTCCTTCTCATCCTCCCTTTGTCTTTCAGCCATGGGGTGATACAGCAAGAAGGCCCTTGCTAGTTGGTGGCTTCTTGGTCTTGAACTTTCTAGCCTCTAGAACTGTGAGCCAATACATTTCTTCTCATTTTAAATTACCCAGTCTGTGATATTTTGTTATAGTAGAACAAAACAGACTAAGAGAGTCTCCTCCCTTTCTCTTGGCCTTTTTTTCTACCCTCCTTTCACTTTCTGTTTCCATGTTACCCCACCCAAAGACCATATATCTCTTCAATTCTTCCCTCCCCTTTCCCACACCAATGATCAGTTCTCTCCTCCTTCAAGTATCTCCAATCTCTCCTCATCTACTTTTTTCTCTCCATACTCTTTCACGTTTCTCCCATATAAGAAACACACTCACTCTCTCTCCCTATCTCTTCAAAAGTCCCTCTTTTCTCTCCTCCATATTTTTCTCCTTCTCCTTTCATTTTTTAAAATTATAGATATACGGGGTACAAGTCAGGATTAGCTACACAAGCAGGCTGCATGCAGGTCAAGTTTCAATCTTGAACTGACAATCACTAAACTGCTGGTTTAGGACTAGGTACCCTTTGTGATGCTAGGCGCCTCCTCCCTCTCTCTTCCCTGGCAGTTTCCATCGACTGTTGATCCCTCCCTTGTGTTTTTGTGATTAATGTTCAGGTCCCACTTATGAGTGAAAACATTTGGTATTCAGTTCTTTGTTTCTGTGATAGATCACTAAATATGGTCTTCAACTCCATCTGATTTGCTGTGAATTCCATGATTTTGTTCTTCTTTATAATACTCCATTATGTATATGTACCACATTTTCTTTATCCAGTCCATTTTTGATGGGCAGTGGGGTTGGTTCTATCTTTTTGCTGTTGTGAATAGTGCAGCTATAAACTTGTGTGTGCAGGTATCTTATCTTTTTGATACAATTATTTGTGTTCCTTTGGGTATATTCCCAAGAGAGTTATTGTTGGATCATACAAAAGTTTAATTTTTAGTTCTTTTAGGAATTGTCACACTGTTTTCCATAGAGGCTGAAATAGCCTGCATTCCCACCAACAATGTAGAAGTGTTCCCTTTTCTCTACGCTCTCACCAGCATTTGTGTTTTGATTTATTGATGAGGACCATCCTTACTGGAGTTAGATGGTATCTCATTGTGGTTTTGATTTTCATTTCTGATGATTAGTGGCTGAGCATTTTTTCATGTATCTGTTGGCTGCTTGTATATCTTCTTTTGAGAAGTGTTTATTCATGTCCTTTGTCCACTTTTTGATAGGATTGTTTGGTTTTTTTTTTCCTTTCAGTTCGTTTGAGTTCCTTGTATGTTAGGCCTTTGTCAGATACATAATTAGCAAATATATTTTTTTCCATTCTGTGGACTGTCCCCCACTCTCTTGCTGGTTTCTTTTGCTGTGTAAAAGCTTTTCAGTTTGATGAGGCTCCACTTGTTTATCCTAGTTTTTATGGAATTCACTTTTGGGAATTTGAGCAAGAATTGGTTGCCTATGCCAATGTGCATAGAGTGTTTCCAATGTATTCTTCTAGGATTTTTATAGTTTGAGATTTTATGTTTAGGTGTTTGTTTCATTTGTGGTGACTTTTTATATATGGCAATAGGTAGGGGTACCGTTCATTTTTCTGCATGTGATCACCCAGTTTTCCCAGCATCATTTGCTAAACATGATCTTCTTTCCACAGTGGTTGTTCTTGGTGACTTTGTCAAAGATGAGTTGATTGAGAGATCAAGTTTTTG
The DNA here is from genome assembly GCF_000164805.1 of Carlito syrichta. Taxonomy (NCBI): domain Eukaryota; kingdom Metazoa; phylum Chordata; class Mammalia; order Primates; family Tarsiidae; genus Carlito; species Carlito syrichta. The sequence goes on from NW_007096007.1 coordinate 13,913, forward strand.
CTTTCATACTCTCTGTCCTGTTCCACTGGTCTTTATGTCTATCCTTGTACCGATATCAGACTATTTTGGTTACTGTGGCCTTGCAGCAAAGCTTAATGTCTGGAAGTGTGATACCTCTTGCTTTGTACCATTTGCTGAGGACTGTTTTGACTATTCACGTTCTTTTTTGTTTCCATATGAATTTCTGTATTGTCGTTTCCAGTTCTGAGAAAAATGGTACTGGTAATTTGATGGGCATTGCATTGAATCTGTAGATTGCCTTGAATAGGATGGACATCTTGACAATATTGATTATTCAAATTTATGAGTATGGAATGTTTTTCCTTTTGTTTGTGTCATCCTTGACTTCTTTGAGCAGTGTTTTGTAGTTCTTGTTGTAAAGGTCTTTCACTTTTCTGGTTAGATGAATGCCAAGGAATTTCTTTCTTTTTTTTTTAATGGTTATTGTGAATGGGACTGTGTTTGTTATTTGGCACTCTCTCTGCTTGTTGCAGGTTTATAGAAATGCAACTGTCTTTTGCAAATTGATTTTGTACTGAGATTTACTAAAGTTGATTATCAGTGCGAAGAGGCTTTTGATAGATTCCCCAGCGTTTTTCAGTTATATGATCATGTCATCCACAAAGAGGAATAGCTTGACAGCCTCTTTTCCTATTTGGCTACTCCCAATTTCCTTTTCTTGCCTAATTGCTATGGCTAGGTATTCCAGTACTATGCTTAACAGGAGGGGTGAGAGTGAATATTTTTGTCTAGTTCCCATCCTCAGGGGGAATGCTTTCAGTTTCTGCCCATTTAGCAAAATGTTGGCTGTGAGTTTATCATAGGTGGCTTTCACTGTTTTGAAGAATGCTCCTTCTATGCCTCGGTACTCAAGAGTTTTTATCAAGAAGGAATACTGGATTTTGCTGAATACTTTTTCTGCATCTAATAATACATTCATGTGGTTCTTGGTGTTGAATTATGGTTATGGTTTTGCGAATGTTGAACTAGCCCTGTATCCCAGGTATAAAGCCCACTTGGTCATGGTGGATGATCCTTGAGATGTGTTGTTGGATCTGATTTACTAGAATATTGTTTAGAATTTCTGCATCTGTATTCTTCAAGATGATTGGTCTGTAATTTTCTTTCCTTATTGGGTCTTTGCCAGGTTTGGGTATCAGTATGATGTTGGTTTCATAAAATGAGTTGGGGAGCATTCCTTCATTCTTGTTTTTCTGGAAAACTTTTGGTAAGATTGATATCAGCTCCTCCTTGTATGTCTTGTAGAATTCATCTAGGAAACCATCAGATCTGTGGCTTTTTTCAGTAGGTAGTTTTTTTTTTTATGACTGAGTTGATTTCCTGAATTGTTATTGGTCTATTTAGAGTTTCATTACTTTTTGTTTCAACATTATGAGGTTGTGTGATGTCAGAAAGTGCTCCATTTCCTTTAGGTTTTCTAGTTTTATTTGCACACAGGTTTTTATTGTAATCTCTGATAATTTTCTGAATTTCATCAGGGTCAGTTGTGACTTTGCCTTTTGTGTTTCTAATATTGTTTATCTCTCTCTTTTTTGTAGTCAGCTTGGCTAAGGGCCTATCAATTTTATTTATTCTTTCAAAGAACCAGCTTTTTGTCTTGTTGATTTTTTTTCTATGATATTTTTGTATTCTATGCGCAGCAGCTGCAACTTTATCTTGGTGATCTGGATTCTTCTGCTGAAGTTAGAATTTTGGTGGTCTTGCCTTTCCAGATCCCTTAGGTGTGAAGTTAGATTGTTTACTTGTGATCTTCCAGTTTTTTTGATGTGTGTGTGTGCAATGCTATGACTTTTCCTCTTAATGCTGATTTCATGGCATCCTAGAGATTCTAATAAGATGTGTCTTTGTTTTTATTTGTTTCCAAGGATCTTTTTATTTCTGTTTTAATTTCCGTGTTGACCCAGAAGTCATTCAGCTGCATGTGGTTTAGTGTCCATGTCTTTGTGTGTTTTGAGAGGATCTTTTTGGTGATATTTATTTTTATTCCACTGTGATCTAAGAAGATGCATGGTATTGTTTTGATATTTTTTAATTTGTTTATAACTGAGTTATGTGCAAGAATGTAATCAATCTTGATGCTTGTTCCATGTGCTGATGAGTAGAATGCATACTTTGTAGCTGATGGGTGATGTGTTTGTAGATGTCTATTAAGTTCATTTGGTTGAGTTGAGATTGTGGATCTCCTTACTGGTTTTTTTTTTTGCTTTGATGATCTATCTAGAGCTGTTACTGGGGTATTTAAATCTCCAGTTTTGATTGTGTGAGTGTCAATGTCCCCTCTTAGTTTACTTTGTAGTTGATTTATAAAACCTAGTGCTCCAGTGTTGGGTGCATATATGTGTAGAATGGATATTTCTTACTGGTGAATTGAATCCTTTATCATTATGTAGTGTCCTTCAGTATCCTTAACTTTGCTGGCTTGAAGGCAGTTTTGTCTGATATTAGAATAGCTACTCCTGCCTTCTTTTGTTTCCCACTCACCTGAAAGTTCATTTTCCATCCCCTAACACTGAGTCTGTGGGTGAGATGAGTTTCTTGGAGGCAGTAGATTGTTAGCTTGTGCTTTTTTATTCAGTTTGCAACTCTCTGTCTTTTCAGTAGTTTAGTTAGTCCATTCACATTCAGGCTATTTAAATGTGAGAGTTTATCCCTGGCATAGGGCTCTTAGAAGGCTACTTTATTTGCTTTTAACTTTTGCATTTATATATATGTATTTTCATTTCTGTGGGTGCTAAGTATACTCTGCTAACTCTTCTTTGGAGTACCCTGGTTATGTGCATGGCCATTATCTCTCTTTTTTCCCTGTGCTCAGCACCTTCTTAAGCATCTCTTGAGGGACTGGTCTGGAGGAAGCACATTCTCCTAGGGATTGGATGTCTGGGAAAGATTTTAATTTTCCATCACTGATGAAACTGAACTTGGTTGGGTAAGAAAATTTTAATTGAAATTGCTTATCTTTAAGAAAATTAAAAATTGGACTCCAATCCCTTTTGGCTTGTCATGTGTTTGCAGATAAATCTGGAGTGATTCTGCAGGGTCTTCCCTCATGCATAGTCTGATTTTTCTCTCTTGTTGTCTTTAGGATTTTTTCTTTCATGTTTATTTTGTGGAGGTGGATTACTATATATCTAGAGGTTTGTCTTCTCATGTGATACCTTGCAGGGGTTCTCTGAATCTCTTGTGCTTGAATGGTTGCATCTTTGGCGAGATGAGGAAAGTTTTCTTGGATGACCTTCTGAAATGTTTGTTCCAAGGTATTTTCCATTTCCCCTTCTGCTTCAGGGATACCAGTCAGGAATAGGTTTGGCTTCTTGATATAATTGCCTATCTCTTGGAGGTTTTGCTCTATTTTTGAGTTTTTTCCCAGCAGGTTGAGGCTGCGGTGGCTGGGAGCAGCCACTACACTCCAGTCTGGGTGACAGAGTGAGACTCCAACTCAAAAAAAAAAAAAAAAAGAGTTTTTTCACATGTTTTTAACAGATTGGGTTAATTCCATATTTTGGTCTTCAAGCTCCAAGATACTTTCCTTTGCTTGGTCAATTCTGCTCCCTATTCTTGTTAGTTTGTTATTTATTTTAAGGATGGAGTTATTCATTTTCATTATTTCAGAATAGGCTTTCTTGCAATTGGTCAACTCTTTTATAATTTCATTGAGTTTCACTTCTGGTTTATCTTTATTCTTGTTCATTATTGCCATCCAATCTTTGATTTCTGTAGCTGTCATCTGAGGCAAGTCATTCTGGGAGGTTTCCATTTTTTGTGCTCCAATAGCTGTTTTTTTGTGTGTGCTATCTCTTTAGGACTGTAGGGGTGACCTGTGTTTTTTTGGTTGATTTTTCCTCATTTGTGATGAGTCTCTTTTCCTTCTTTATAGTTTTGTCATTCAGTGAGAGAGGGAGAAGGATTCACTTCTGCTGCTTCCTCCACCCTGTGGTTGGATACTGTAATTAGAGGTTCTCTCTCTTCCTCTGCTAGACAAGTCACCAGAGCCAGAAACAGGGTGAGGTGGGGTGTGGTGCTTGGAGTCCCATGCCTGCTGTTGCTTTCTTGTCTCTGTGTGTACAAAGTATATCACTGGTTGGGCCTCTACTCTCTGTCCTGCTCTACATGAGTGGCACTGGTCTGCTTCTCTACTAGCTGCCAGTGGTGGACATGCCAGTAAAATCCACTCTGCATATAGCTCTCTTCCTGCTTGGGAAGAGGCCACAAGGCAACAGCAATTGGTGGGTGGGTCTGTTCCCATTTCACTTGGGTTCCAGTTGCCCTCTGCTGTGTCCCAGCCAAAGTTCCTCCCACTTGGGACCCATGGCTCATGTGCAGGTGGGAGATGGTGAACTGACTTGAAACGTCTTATGATTATTCTTCCAGATTCTTCCTCAAGAGAGCCTCCATCTTTGTCAAAGTCTGAAACATGGCAGGGTGTGAGGAGCCCAGAGTCCCACATCTGCTGTTGTTTTTATTGTCTCTGGATATTTTGCTCAAAGAGATCTCCTCTGGGTGCTGGGTATATTGCCCATCAATAAGTGTTGAGGGCATCTCAGCCAATCAGTGATTAGGTCTCCACTTTCCATCTTGCCAAGTGAGAGAGGCACCAGTCTGCTGCTCCATGATGGCCATCTTGAAGCCAATCTCTCCCCCTCTCTTTTCAACTCAAGCTAATGTATTTCCCTCTCTTGGTATCTTTGTTAGGTTTCTGTCAGTATGAGAGCCTCTGGGGGTTTATTTTTCTCTATTTTTCCATGTCTTCTTCCTTGTTTATTTGCTTCTATGGAATTGAATCCTTTTTGTTCAGTACTCTTTTAAGTTTCTATCTCTCCTCTTTCTCTCCCTGTTTTTTTGGAGTCTCTGCCTTTAGCTGTGCTATTTCATTTTCCTCGAATACATTTCTCTCTCTCCCTGGTAATGCATTTCTCTTATTCTCAAGTCTCACTTACTATATGCATCATGAACCTGCCATGATTTCCCAGGACAAATAACTAGTGTTTCCCAGTACTACTTCATATCTTCATGAATACATTTATCATAATATATGACTTATTTGTTTCTAAATGCTAGGCAGAGAGATCACTGCTGAGGCATGAAACAGTGAAGACAATGAGAAAGAGCAAATTTGGGTTTGAATCCTACCTACATTTGTTGGACAAGTTTCTTAGCTGCTCTGTGCTGGTTTCTCTAACTGGTAATTATAAGATGAGCCATGTAATTTATTATGTTCAAACTGCAACAATTTTACTGAGAGTGAAAATCATTCTAAAAATAATTAAAATTAAGTAATAGTTGGAAATTTTTATTTATTGACCAATACATTTGTTTTACTTTATTAATGGACTTGTCAAATCATTTTATCCAAAAAACTTTCAAAAATAAAATATTCCCAAAAGGAAAAAACAGCAACAACAAATATTTGTGTACAGTAAGACAAAGTACCAAAAATTGATTATCTGACAGTAAAACAACATAAGTAGGCTAGTCCTTTGTAAGACTTAATTACATATCTTTTTGCTTATGCTGTTCAGCTACAGATTTTAATGTTCATTTGTTGCTCCAGCAACATATTGGATTCCAACTCGATACTATTTTGAATGTGAAGGCCTTAGTGTTGAATGTGGGTAGAAAGTTAAGGGTTTTGTCATGTTTGTATGCATATATTCGTTTAATCCTTTTTTTCAATATGTTACCACCATCACTCTCAACTGCTCCTGGTGTCCCCAAGTCTCTAAGATCATCTATTTTATCCTCTTCTGAAAATAAACCTCAAAGAGGTAGATATATGATTAATTTTTGTCTAGAATAAAGGAGGGCATTTGGGGATCTGGAAAGCTTCTGAGATTGGTAGCTAATATTTCTTATTGTAACATTCCTGCCTATGTGATTCTACTTCCAGTATTTATTGAGCCTTTTGGAGATTCTGTGAGTCAAATTAGCTTGGTTATTGGCTTTCTCCACTGACAATTTGACTCACTTTTCTTGGGAACTACTGAATCATTTAGCATTTTCCATATATTTTCCAACTTCCAAAATTTTTGTCATTGTTGTCTTACTCTCCCATTCTCTCCATTCGTGTGTATCTGTACATATAAAACATCTCTTTGGCTTAAGGTATTTTTCTTTATTAGTAGACTTTAGTTTTTAGAGCAGTTTTAAATATATATAGGAATTAGTAGAAAGTGCAGAGTTCCCATATACCTACTTTACTCACCCAACACATGCAGTTTCATCTATTGACATGTTGCAATAGTGTGGCATATTTGTTACAATTGAGGAACCAATTGGAGGCATTATTAACTAAAGTTTATAGTTTACTTTAGGGTTCACACTTTGTGTTGTACAATTTTGACAAATGCATAATGTCATGAGTCCACTATTATAGTATCATGCAGAATAGTTTCACTTCCTTAAAAATATGCTGTGCTTGTCTATTTTCTAGTCTGTGGCTTCTCTTTTTCCCCTCTTTTTAAATTTTTTAATTTTAAATATGTGGGGTGCAATTCAGGGTTAGGTATACAAATGTTCATTATGCAGGTACCCTTGTTGATGAAATGTGCCCTCCCTCCCCTGACAGTTTCCTACTATTGCCAGTCCCTTTCTTGTAGTATTATGATAATTGTTTAAGGTCTGCTTATGAGGGAGAATATATGGTACTCTGTTCTTTGTTTCTGTGATAGATCACTGAGTATGATAAATTCTAAACCCATCCAAGTTGCTGCTAAGTCCATATGTTTGTCCTTTATTGCTACATAATATTCCATTGTGTATATGTACCACATTTTAAAAATCCAGTCCAGCTTAGATGGGCAGCATGATTGGTTCCTGTTTTTGCTATAGTGACTAGAGCTGCCACAAACATGCGTGTGCAGGTGTCTTTTTTATAGAATGATTCAAGTTTCTCTGGATATATTCCTAATAGGGGAATTGCTGGGTCATATGGAAGGTCAATGTCTAGTTCTTTCAGAAATCGCCACACTGTCTTCCAAAGAGGCTACACCAGTTTGCATTCCCACCAGCCTTGTAGAAGTGTTCCTTTTTCTCAGCATCCTCTCCAGCATCTGTTGTTTGTTTTTATTAATGACGGCCATTCTTACTGGGGTTAGGTGGAATCTCAATGTGGTTTTGATTTGCATTTCCCTGAGCACTTTTTCATGTGTGTGTTGGCTGCCCATATATCTTCTTTTGAGAAGTGTCTATTCATGTCTTTTGCCTACTTTTTAATGGGTTTTTTTGTTTTTTTCTTTTCAGCATATTTGAGTTCCTTGTAGATCCTAGATGTTAGGACTTTGTCAGATATACAATTGGCAAATATTTTTTCCCATTCTGTCTCCCTGCTCTCTTGATGGTTTCTTTTGCTTTGCAGAAGCTCATCAGTTTCATGAGGTCCCACTTGTCTATCTTATTTCTTGTGGTATGGACACTTAGGGTTATGATCAGGAATTGGTTGCCTGTTCCAATTTCCATAAGGAAATACTATTTTCTAAGATTCTTATAGTTTGAGGTTTTACATTTAGGTCTTTGATCCATTTTTTTGTGTGTATGGTGATAAGTAGGGGTCCAGTTTCAATCTTTTGCATGTGTTCAGCCAGTTTTCCCAGCACCATTTACTGAATAGGTTATCGTCTCCCCAGTGGTTTTTGGTGGAGGCTTTGTCAAAGATGAATTGGTTGAGAAACTGAGGCTATGTTTCTGGAATTTCTATCCTGTTCCATTGGCCTATATGTCTGTTTGTGTATTGATGCCAGGCTGTTTTGATTACTGTAGCCTTATAGAAAAGTTTGAAGTCTGGATGAGTGATACTTCCTGCTTTGTTTCTTTTGCTAAAGATTGTTTGGCTATTCATGGTAGTTTATGTTTCCATATGAATTTCTGTATTGTCATTTCCATGTCTGAGAAGAACGATGTTGGTAATTTTATGGGTATTGCGTTGAATCTGTAAATTGCCTTTTGTGGGTTGGACATCTTAACAATGCTGATTCTTCCTATTCATGAGCATGTAATATTTTTCCATTTGTTTGTGTCTTCTTGGATTTCTTTGAGCAGTGTTTTGTAGTTCTCATTGTAAATTTCTTTCACTTCTCTGGTTAGGAAGATGCCGAGGTAGTTCACTTTTGTGTGTGTATAGCTGTTGTGAATGGGATTGTGCTTTTAATTTGGTTCTCTGTCTGCTTGTTGTTGGTGTATAAGAATGCAACTGTTTTTGCAAATTTATTTTGTACCCTGAGAATTTATCAAAGCCCTTTATCAGTGCAAACATGTTTTTGACAGATTCTTTTGGATTTTTGAGGTATAGGATCATATCATCAGCAAGAAGGATAATTTGAATTCTTCTTTTCCTTTTGGATACACCTGATTTCCCTCTCTTGTCTAATTGCCCTACCTATGATTTCCAACACAATGTTGAACAAGAAAGGTGAGAGTTATCTTCCTTGTCTAGTTCCAGTTTTCAGGGGAAATGTTTCAAGTTTCTGTCCATTTAGCAGTATGTTAGCAGTGGGTTTATCATAGATGGCACTTACTATTTTGAAGTATGTTCTTCTATACCTAGGTGTTTGAGGGCTTTTATCAAGAAGGATGCTGGATTTTATCAAAAGCTTTTTCTGCATCTAATGATATAATCATGCATTTCATGTTTTTACATCTGTTTATTTACTTAATTACATTTATGGTCTTGCAATGTTGAACCAGCCCTACATCCTGGTGATGAAGCCTACTTGGACATGGTTGATGATTTTTGAGATGTGCTTTTGGATCTGATTTGCTATAATCTTGCTGAGGATTTTTGTATCCATGTTCATAAGGGATATTGGCCTGTAGTTCTCTTTTTTGGTTGAATCTTTAACCGGTTTAGTTATCAGTGTGATGTTAGCTTCATAAAAAAGGTTTGGGAAGAATTCCATCTTTCTCTATTGCCTGGAAATTTTCAATAAGATTGGTATCAGCTCCTCCTTGTATGTTTTGTAGAATTTTGTGGAAAGCCATCTGGTCAGGGCTTTTTTTATAGGCAGTTTTTTAAATGACAAAGTCAGTTTCCTGGGTTGTTATTGATCTATTTAGTGTCTCAGTGTCTTCTTTTTTCAACCTGGGGAGATTGTGTGATGTCAGAAATTTCTTCATTTCATTTAGGTTATTAAGTTTGTTTCTATAGAGGTGTACATAGTAATCTCTGAAAATCTTTTGTATTTTTGGGGAGTCAGTTGTGGTTTGAACTTTTGTGTTTCTGATTGTGTTTATTTGGGCTTTTTCTTTCTTTTTTTGGTCATTCTGGCTAGGGGTTTTCCCCAGTAGGTAATTTGACCTTTCTCTCTTGCTGCCTTTTCTTTTTCTTTTGTACCTACTTTGTGTAGGTGAATGACTATGTGTCTTGGGGTTGGTCTTCTCATTTGATGTCTTGTGGGGGTTCTCTGTATCTATTGTGTTTGGATGGTCACAGCTCTGGTAAGGTTGGGAAAGTTTTCTTGGATTACCTCCTGTAATTCTTGCTCCAAACTGTTCTCCATTTCTCTTTCTCCTTCTGGGATACCAGTCAGGCAGAGGTTTGGCCTCTTGATATAATAGCACATCTCTTGTAGGTTTTGTTCTTTCTTTCTGAGTTTTTTTCCTATGTTTTTTACAGATCAGGGTAATTCCATGTTCTGATCTTCAATTTCTGAGTCTTTCTTCAGCTAGAGTAATTCTGCTTTCCATGTTTGTCATCTTATTATTTATTTCCTGGATGAAATAAATAACAAGATGTGTATACCTATTGAGTCCAAGAATCTCTGTTACAAGTTCTTTCAGTGTTACATCTTGTCTTTCTTGAGTCTTATTCACTCTTTCTGTCTACTTCCTAATCCCTGCCATATTCTGGAGCCAGTCAATGATGGCTTTCATTGTTTGGGCTCCTAGGTCTGAGTTTTCTCTTTGTTACACTTGAAATTACCTGTGATCTTCCTTTGGTTTTTCCTTATTTGTGACCAATCTCTTGCTTTTCTCTTTAGTTCCATTATTCAGTGTTGGTGGGAGAGACTTTCCCTTCTAATGTTTGCTTAGCCCTCCATTCTTCCCTGACCTGGACTCTGGATTTATTCTATTTTGAAACAGGGCTGTGTGGGGGACACTTTACTGTCTCTTGTAGTTTTGAAAGTTGAATAAGTTAGGGGATGGGGAGCTAGGATTCAGAAACTACTTGCAAATTGCAATGTTCACTGATTGTGGTATGTGTTCCCTGAGACCCACTCCCCACCACCACTCTATATGATGATGCAATGGGTAGGTGTATATACCCACTGAGTCCAAGATACAGTGAAAGGAATCAGGGGCACAGAGAAAAATATAATGAAATAAGATGGACAAGAATTAAAAAAAAGAAAAGAATGAAAACACAACAACAAAAGCAGAAACCAAAGCAAAAAACAATTGAACACACACACATGTACACACACACAGACATACACACACACCCCAAAATAAACTGGAATAACAACAAAGTGAAACAAAATAAACAACAACAACACCAACAAAACACCTAGGGAAACTAAACACTCCCACATGCCTAGCACAAAATGAGTGGAGAAGTAAAAGAGAAAGGGCAGAAAAAAAGTAATTCAGATTGAACCCTCACACCTATTTGATACACACCTTAAACTAAAAAATAAAAAAAGAGAACAAAAGAGCAAAAACGAACCAACACCAACAAAAGAACTGAAAGATGAACACTCAGTCATTCACATACACACATGAACAGAAAACAAAAAAGAAAAGAAGAAAGAAAAAGAAAAATTAAAGAAAAAAGAGGGAGATGCAGATCAAACCCTCACATATGCATTCATCCACAAAGGAAAAATATTTAACTACCAAACAGACAAAAAAATTAAAAATACAAAAAAATTAAAAATTAAAAAAAAGAAAAAAATCCTGTCTCTTGTGGCAGGTTCTGTAATTGTTTCTCTCATCTGCTCTGCTATCTCCTGCAGAGTGTCCACCTCTTTCACTCTCTCTTGTGTCCAGAGCAGGAAAGGAGGAGGGGCAGTGGGGATGGGTAGAACTGCAGTCCTTCCTTCCCACTCTTGTATAGTCAGGGAGATCCCTTTTGGTGGCTAGATGCAGGATTGTCTCTTCCACAGGTAAGGGCTCATTACTCATGGGGCTGCCACAGTCAGGCCTATGCTGGTATGGAGCTCTCCTATTGTGACTGAGGTCCAGGCTGTACCTGGATTTGTTTCTCTCAGTCATGCCTCAGCAGTGTGGGTCTGATGTCAAGAGGTTTGTTGGAGAGGTAGGGAGTTGGGTCAGCCCAGGACTTACCACTGAACTCTTTGGAGTTCTTCCTTGTCCTTTTCTGACCACACCCTTTGTCCCATGGCTGGATCAGGGTAGGAGGTGGGGTGCCTGAGACTGAGCACTTGCTAAGTCCCTTTGAAGTTTGTGCTTTCAGGATATTTGCTCTGGGTCATGATCAACCCCTGAGTAGTTGATCTGCCAGTCACAGAGATTGGGTCTGTTGCTCCGTAGGGAGCAAGTCAGAGCACTTTTCTGCCCCATTTTCAAAATATTGGTGGGGTGCCTCTTTTGTCTTATGTGGTGAGACTGCCTCTAGACTTCTCCTGTAGCCCTTGCTATCAGTGTCCAGGCAGGCACTTAAATAGTGAGGCAAAGCCAGCAGTCTCTCCTGCTATAGTAGTGAGACAGAGACTGGAGCCAGCAGTCTCTCCTGCTATAGTAGTGAGACAGAGACTGGAGCCAGCAGTCTCTCCTGCTATAGTAGTGAGACAGAGACTGGAGCCAGTAGTCTCTCCCTGCCACTTCTTCACAGGAAAACTTTTGTCCGTTTAAAGAAAAAAAATGGTGCTCTGCTTCTGTGACCTGGGAAGCCCTAAGCACCAAGCAGAGAAGTTGTAGCACCAACTACTTCACCAGGAGGGCCACTTGCTCACGAGCCCCCACTTAGTCAGTCTCTCCCAGCATCTTCTTCGCAGGAAGGATTTTATTGATTAAAAAAAATGAGCCAGGCTGGGTGGCTCAGTCTGTAATCCCAGCACTTTGGGAGGCTGAGGTGAGTGGATTGCCTGAGCCTGCAGGTTCCAGACCTGCCTGGACAACTTGGCGAGATCTCATCTCTACAATAAAATAAAAAATTAGCTGGGTATGGTAGCACATGCCTATAGTTCCAGCTACTTGGAAGGCTGAGGTGGGAGGATAGCCGGAGCCCAGCAGGTCAAGGCTGCGGTGGCTGGGAGTGTGCCACTGCACTCTAGTCTGGGTGACAGAGTGAGACTCCAACTCAAAATAAATAAATAAATAAAATAAAAATAAATGAAAATAAATAAATAAAAAAATGGTGCTTGGTCTCTACATCCCAGTAATTGCTAGGTTTCCAGCCTGAGTAGCAGTGGCAGCAGGACTGCCTTGGTGACTAGCTCCCTACCTCTCACTCATTCAGCCACTCACACACCCACTCACTCACTAGCATATACACAAAATTTTCTATACACTCATTCACTCACACCGGGACTCACATTGTCTGATTGGTTCAGCCACCATCTTTCTGACTCCCTCCTTCAAGCTCTTAACAGTGTGTTTTGCACAGAAAGGTTTTTAATTTTCATGAAGTCTGATTTATCCATTTTTTTTATGGGGTATGCTTTTAGCATTTTATCTAAAAAGTCATTACCAAACCTAAAGTCATCTAGATTTCTGCCTATTTTATCTTCTAGTACTTTCATAGTTTTGTGTTTTACATTTAGGTCTATGATCCATTTTAAGTTAATTTTTTATGAAAGATGTTGCAGGGGTCCTGCTCCCGCCAGGTGTGGGATTTCCTAAAGGAGAGACAAATAGGCAAAAGACGAAAATAATATACTTGAACACCTGCTTGCAGGACAGATGTCTGCAGGACCGATGACATTTAATATTAGTTAACAGAAAGTTTTTATACCATTCATAAAGGGGCAAGACAAAGATAATTCCTTCATGTACATATCCTTTGAAAGCTACCACCATCTAGCGGTCTTAGAAGCTACAAACAAGCCAAAAACACTATCTGCTAAATGATGGTTTTAGTCCAAAGTCCCAAATTACAGTCCTTGAAATGTCTCAAGAAAGTTTCCAAGTGCACATTTCTCCATGTATCAGGAGTTTTCTCTCCAGGACTTCTATGACCTTGAAAGCTTCGTAATTGCTTCTCTTGTCCAGGTGTCTTTGTTACTTTTCTCTTGTCCTGTAGTGTTTATTTCTAAAGAAAACTCAAAAGAAGCTTTTAGTGATGTTTCCAAGGCCCCAAGGTTGCTTTCTGTCTTTAGTTAATTTATCATAAAAGTATTCAATTAGTATATTATGAATGCAGTGAAAGCCCACTCTATAAACGTTAACTTAGAATTTTAACTATTGAATTAAGTAAAAATCTTAATGATTAATCTTCATCCTAAATCTGTGAAAACAGTGTTATAAATCACCTACATAACTCCTAGATAAGTGTTAGACCTTATAATGAATTCATAATGAACTTACTATAAACTTGGGCTTCTAAAAAAACCTTATGTCTAAACACTAAACTACATAATTCTAAATCAAATAAAGAGTGAATATACTTATATCATTTTTACTCAAGCAATATCTAGTAACTTATAACCAAGCGAAAGAGAGCATTCTTGATGTGCTTCAGAGTTTAACCCTTGACTATGTTAGAAAAGGCCAAATGGTATATTGGGAAATGGAAAAATGAACCATGACATATCCAGGCTAGCTGTGAGCACTTCACATAAACATGCCATTTTCTTCTTCCATGACTGCACAGAATTCTTCAGCCATACGAACAGCAAAGATGGAAGACAGAAGGGCTTCAGCTGCCCTGACTCGCTTTGTGGCCGAGGGGTACTCAGCACACCTGGATTTGTCAATCAGGTGGGCCTCCAAGGCTGGCTCCCAACAAGATGTAAAGTCTCTATTATTCTATTTGCAGGAGATGTCCATTTGTCTCACTACCATTTATTGAGAAGACTATTTTCATTGAATTGCCTTTGTCCCTTTGTCAATGATAACTTGACTGTAGTTGCATGGTTTTCGGCATTTGTGTTTCTGGGCTGTATGAGTATACTCTCTTCCATTGATCTCTTGGTTTCTTCTTTTGCTAGAAAGTACCATGTTCTATTGATTACTGTACCTAAAAAGCTACAGTGAGGTCTTGAAGTTGGCTAGTGTCAGTTCCCCAACTTTGTTCTCCTTCAGTATTGTGTTGGTAATTCTAGGTATTTTCTCTTTGAATATAAACTTTGGAATAAGATTGCCAATAGCCCCAAAATTTGATTGGGATTGTGTTGAATCTATAGATAAAGTTGGAGATGACTGACATGTTAAAATATTAGTGTTGTGCTTTTAATTTCTAAATCCAGTTGTTCATTGTTTGTATATAGGGAAACTATTTTTGCATATTAATCTTGTATCCTGTAACTTTGCCGTAATCACTTATTTGGGAATTTTGTTGTTGTTGATTTTTAGGGAGATTTTTCTATATAAATAATCATGTCATGTGGAATGAATAAAGAGGGTTTTTTCTTCCAAATCCACATCTTTTATTTATTTATTTTTTATTTATCTTACTACATTAATTAGGACTCCCACTATGACATTGATTAGGATTGGTGCACAGGGACATCCTTGCCTTGTTCCTGATCCTAGAGGGAATGTTTCTAGTTTCTCACTACTAAGTCTGATGTTAACTGTAGGGTTTTTGTAGATGTTCTTTATCAACTTGAGTGTGTTCCCTTATATTCCCAGTTCACTGAGAGTTTTTGTCATGAATATCAAATTTTGTCAAATGATTTTATTTTTCTGTATTTTTGGATATCAACATGTTGATGCAATCAATTGCATTAATTGATTTTCAAATGCTGAACCAGCCTTGCATAACAGGAATGAATTTCACTTGATCACAGTGCACAGTTTAGTTTGTACACTGTTGGATTCAATCCACTAATATTTTCTTGAGGAATTTGCATTTATGTTTATGAGAGATATTGGACTATTGTTTTCCTTTTTTATAAATCTTTGGTTTTGATATTACTATAACTCTGGCTTCATAGAATGAGTTTGGGTGAATTTGCTCACTTCTATTTTCTAGAGATTGTAAATAATTGGTGTCATTCCTTCCTTAAATATTGTGTAGGATTCACTAGTAAAACCATTTTGGCCTGGTGATTTCTGTTTTGGAAGGTTATTAATTATTGATTAAATTTCTTTATATAGGAAACTCAAGTTGCTTATTTCTCTTTGTGTTTTAGTAGTTTGTGCCTTTCAAGTAATTGGCTCATTACCTATAAATTTTATTTCAACAAATTCCTGGGCATAGAGCTATTCATACTATTTTCTTTATCATCCTTTTGATATTTGTAGGATCAGTAATGATGATCCTTCTTTCATTTATGATGTTAGTAATTTTTGTCTGCTTATTTTCTGTCTTAGATAGCCTTGCTGGTGCTTTATCAGTTTTATTGATCTTTTTAAAGAATCAGCTTTTGGTTTTATTGATTTTTTCTCTTGATATCCTGTTTTCAATTTCATTGAGTTCTGTTGTAATTTTTATTATTACTTTTCTTCTGCTTTCTATGGATTTAATTTGCTCTTCATTTTCCAGTTTCCTAAGGTGGAAGCTTTGATTATTGATTTTAATGATTTCTTCTTTTCTAATATATGCAATTGTAGGGATCAAGGGAAAACTTTCCCCTCACACTCTGAAAGTTCACTGAAAATGAACTGACAAAAGTCACATTATTTGGAGAAAAGGCATATAAAATTTAATTTTTACATGCATGGTGTGGAGGAATTGCAAAAGAATGATTATCCAATGGGGTACAGATGATTATATACTCTTTTTTTCCATAGGAAAATGGTGGAAATGTGGCAATGTAGGGGATAGTAAATGATTTTTAGGGGAATTCTATGGGCTTGGAGAACATAAAATATCCTGGGACAGAATCTATTTGGCCCACAGAGCAAACAATGGCCAGTGATAAAACTGTCCAGGAGTGTTGATAGATTCAGTGTTTCTTCCTGTGAAGAATTAAATTAATGAAAACTCAGGGAAGGGAATTGTGTTCTTCTTTGACAGGTCTGATTTCTAAGTAGATCAGAGAACTTTAGAGAGCAACTTCATCCTGTGTTTTGGGAAAGACAGAAAGTTGAGAGACAGGAAATGAGGTGGTCAGGGATATCTTGAGACTTCTTCAGTTCAGCATAGCAAAACATCATATTTTGGTATATTGGTTTCTGAGCCCTAACACAATCAGTGTTACATAGTTCCCTGTAAAGTACTGCTTTTGCTACATCTTGTAAATTTTAACAGGTTACATTTTAATATTCATTTACTTTAAAATATTTTAAAACTTCTTTCAAAGTGTTTTATTTCATTTATATGTTATTTAGAAGTGTGTTGTTTAATCTCTAAGTATTTTGGAATTTTCCATTTATCTTTCTGTTTTTGATTTCTAGTTTAATTATGTTGTTGCCTGAAAGTATACTTTGTATTATTTATACTCTTTTAAATTTGATAAGATAGATAAGCTAAAAATAAAATGCAATGAATTAGAACATACGGTCAGAGAAAAACACTTAACCATGAAGAACGACATAGGTAGACACAAAGGGCAGCAGAGATAGAGAAAGAAAGGCAGAGATAGACTGCTATACAATAATAGTAGGGGATGCCTTCAACATTCTACTCTCAGTAATGAACAGATTATCTAGACAGAAAATCAACAAAGAAACACTGGAGTTAAATTACATATTATACCAAATAGGACTGAATAACATTTACAGAACATCTTACCCAACTGTTGCAGAATACACATTCTTTTCACTAGCATATGGAACATTCTCCAGAATAGGCTACATTTTAGACCACAAAACAAGTATCGACATTCAAAAATGTAGAATAACATCAAGTATCTTTTCTGACCATAATGGAGTAAAACTAGAAATCAATAACTAGGGGAACCTTGGAAACTACACACACACATGGAAAACAACATACTCCTGAATGACTCATGGGTCAGTGAAGAAGAAAATTTAAAAATGTCTCAAAACAAATGAAAATGAAAATGCAGCATACCAAAACTATGGGATATAACAAAAACAGGACTAAGAGAGAAGTTTACAGCAATAAACACCTACATCTAAAAAGTGGAAACTTCAAATAAACAACCTAACAATGCACCCCAAGGAATTAGAAAAGTAAGAATAAATCAGTCCCAAAATTAGTAGTATGAAAGAAATACTAAAGATTAGAGCAGAAATAAATGAAATTGGAGAGTAAAAAGATAATAAGATCAATGAAATGAAAGTTGTTTTTTTAGAGATAACCAAAATCAACAATTCTTCAGCTAGTCTAAGAATAAAAGAGAGATGACCCAAATAAATAAAATCAGAAACAAAAATGACACATAACAGCTAAGACCTCAGGAATACAAAGAATCATTAGAGACTATTATGAACAACTATACGCCAACAAATTGGAAAACCTCTAAGATTGATTGAACCCTGAAGAAAGACCTTAACAAACCAATAATAAGCAATGAGATCAAAACAGTTACAAAAAGTCACCCATCAAAGAAAATCTCAGGACCTGATGGCTTCCCTGCTGAACCAAACATTTAAAGAACTAATCCTGCATGATTGTTAATTTGATTAGTTGCCTTTTTTCTGGCTCTTTTAAGATAACCATTTTTCATTACCTCATTTTTTTTCTATCAATATGGTGGATTAGTTATACATTTGCTAATGTCAAATTAACCTTGCATTCTTGAGCTAAACACACCTTTGCCATACTGTATTATCCTTTTTATCCATAGCTGGATTTAGTTGGCTATTATTTTACTTATATTATTTGCATTTATTTTCTAATTGAGATTAGCCAGTACTTTTATGTTCTCATACTTTTCTTTATCCAGTGTTTGTATCAAGGTCATACAAACCTCATAAAATATGTTTGGAAGTGATTCCTCTTTTTTCTCTCTTGAAATATATTCTGTAAGGTTGGATTTATCTGTTATGTATTGGGAGAAAGTTCTATGTTAGTTTTTCTTTTGATGTGGTAAATAAATACCAAAAGTTTAGCACCGTAATTAGTGAGGCTGAGCATTATTTCATATGCTTGTTTTGTATCAGAGGAATGCAAGTCAAGACTAAAATGAGATACCACTTAACACTAGTCATTATAAAAGTCAAAAAACAACAGGTGTTGGCATGTCTGTGGAGAAAAGAGAACACTTCTACACTTTTGGTGGGAATGTAAATTAGTTCAACCTTTGTGGAAAGCAGTGTAGTGGTTTTTCAAAGAATTAAAAATTCAGCTTCCATGTGATCCAGCAACCTCACTTCTGGGAATATACCTAGAAGAACATAAAATGCTCTACCAAAAAGACACCTGCACATGCATGTTCATTGAAGCACTATTCACAATAGCAAAAACATGGAACCAACTCAGATGCCCACCAAAAATGGACTAGATAAAGAATATGTGGTATATATCACAATGGCATATTACACAGCCATAAAGAAGAGCAAGATCATGTCCTTTGAAGCAACATGGATGCACCTGAAGGCCATCATACTAAGTGAACTATCACAGAAGCAAAGAACTGAATATCACATTTTCTCGCCCAAAAGTGGGCCTTGATCACTGGTCATAAGAGCACAAGATTGGAAATAGCAGATGCTGGACACTGCTAAGGGGGGGAGGGAGGAAAGGAGGGAGGGGGAAGGACAGGCAAACAACAGCACACTGGGGAGAGAGGGCCTGTTGGAAGCCCAAATCTCACCAGCTTGCAACTTATGTAGTAAATCCTCACATGTACCACACAACTCTAAAATAAAATTTAACAAATTATCAAGTCACAACACCTGTTTATTATCCCACAGTTCTAAGAAGTCAGGTTGGCAGGACTGGTTTTTCCTCCTTGAGTCTCACATGACCAAAAACAAGGTGTCAGTAGGACCATGTTCCCTTCTGGAGCCTCAAGGATATAATACATGTTGAGCGGCGTCAGGTTGTAGGCAGAACTCAGTTCCATGCAGCTGTAGGAATGAGGTTCTCTTTTCTTTGAATAAGCTGCTTAGTAACCTTAATTCCATCTTCAAATCCCTTTGACATGAAACATAACAAAAAAACAGGCATAACATCAGAGGCAAAGATCACAGAGGGCCTAAAATCTTGCCTACCAAGAGTTCACCTGGAAAACCATCTATGCTTGTTGTTTTCTCTGTGGGAAAAAATTAAATTACTGATTATTACAAATAATTATATTAATGTTAAGATTTCTCTATTTCTCCTTGATTTCGTTTGGAAAGTTAA
This sequence comes from Carlito syrichta, assembly GCF_000164805.1. Taxonomy (NCBI): domain Eukaryota; kingdom Metazoa; phylum Chordata; class Mammalia; order Primates; family Tarsiidae; genus Carlito; species Carlito syrichta. The sequence goes on from NW_007096007.1 coordinate 33,246, forward strand.
ATTTTTATAGCAATTTATTCATTTTAAACTAAATTTTCAAATTATTTGTGTATTTTTTCATTATATTATCTTTAAAATTTTTGCAGTAATTGCAACAATGATATCCTTTTTATTCCCAAAGTTATTTAGTTATGCCTGCTTTTTATGGCTCAATTGTGCTAGAGGATTTTTTTATCTTTCCAAAGTAGCAATAATTAACATTATTAATAAACTGTTTTGCATCTCTTAGAAAATTCATTCGTTTCTGCTCTTATTTTTGTTATTCATTTTCTTGCAATAGTGAATGTCATCAAGGTTTATGGATATTAAAATACAAAATATTTGCTTGGAAAAGACTTGAAGCTTATTGATGCTGCGAATTTAAATTTTTTTTTATATTAAAGATGTTGGGTACACTTCAGGGTTAGGTATACAAACATTGATTATGCAGGTACCATTGTTGATGAGGTACGCCCCTCCCTCCCCTAGCAGTTTCCCTCAACTGCAAATCCCAATTCCTGCCCCTGACAGTTTTCCACTAGGGATTCCCAGTTTGCCAATCCCTTTCTTATAGTATCATAATTCTTCAAGGTCTGCTTATGAGTGAAAAAATATGGTACTCTGTTCTTTGTTTCTGTAAGAGATCACTGAGTATGATTGACTCTAAATCCATCCAAGTTGCTGTTAAGTCCACATGTTTGTACTCATGGCTCCATAATAGTCCATTGTATAAATGTACCACATTCTTTTAATCCAGTCCAGCTTCGATAGGCAATATGGTTGGTTCCATGTTTTCGCTATTGTGAGTAGAGCTGCAACAAACATATGTGTGCAGGTATCTTTTTTGTAGATTGACTTGAGATCCTCTGGATATATTTCCAATAGGGGAATTGCTGGGTCACATGGAAGGTCAATTTCTAGTTCTTTCAGAAATTGCCACACTGTCTTTCATAGAGATTGCACTAGTTTGCATTCCCACCAGCAGTGTAGAAGCATTCTTTTTTCTCTACTTCCTCGCCACCATCTGTTGTTATTTGTTTTGTTAATGATGGGCATTCTTACTCGGGTTAGGTGGAATCTCAATGTGGTTTTGATTTGCATTTCTCTGATGATGAGTGAGGTTGAGCACTTTTTCATGTGTCTGTAGGCTGCCTGTATATCTTCTTTTGAGAAGTGTCTATTCATTTCCTTTGCTACTTTTTAATGGAACTATTTGTTTTTTTCCTTTTTGTGTGTTTGAGTTCCCTGTAGATCCTAGATGTTAGACCTTTGTCAGATATACAGTTGGCAAATATTTTTTTGCATTCTGTGGGGTTGTCTCCCTGCTCTCTTGATGGTTTCTTTTGCTTTGCAGAAGCTTGTTAGTTTGATGAGGTCCTACTTGTCTATCTTATTTCTTAAGGTATGGCCATTTAGGGTTCTGAATAGGAATTGGTTGCCTGTTCCAATTTCCATGAGGGTGTCTCCTGTGTTTTCTAAGATTCTTAAAGTTTGAGGTTTTATGTTTAGGCCTTTGATCCATTTAGAGTTAATTTTTATGTATGGTGATAGGTAGGGGTCCTGTTTCAATCTTCCACATGTGATCAGTGAGTTTTCCCAGCACCATTTACTGAATATGTTCTCTTCTCCCCAGTGGTTGTTGGTGGAGACTTTGTTAAAGATGAGTTGGTTTAGAAATTGAGGCTTTGCTTCTGAACTCTCTATCTTGTTTCATTGGCCTATATGCCTGTTCTTGTACCAATGCCATGCTGTTTTGATTACTGTAGCCTTACAGTACATTTTGATGTCTGGAAGTGTGATACCTCCTGCTTTGTTACTTTTGCTAAGGGTTGTTTTGGCTATTTGTGGTCGTTTATGTTTCCATATGAATTTCTATATTGTCATTTCTAGGTCTGAGAAGAATAATGCTGGTAATTTAATGGGTATTGCATTGAATCTGTAGCTTGCCTTTGGTAGGATAGACATTTTAACAATGTTGATTCTTCCTGACCATGAGCATGGAATATTTTTCCATTTGTTTGTGTCTTCTTGGATTTCTTTGAGCAGTGTTTTGTAGTTCTCATTGTAAAGTTCTTTCACTTCTCTGGTTAGGAAGATGCCAAGGTATTTCTTTTTTTGTGGCTATTGTGAATGGGATTGTGCTTTAAATTTGGGTCACTGACTACTTCTTGCAGGTGTATAAGAATGCAACTGTGTTTTGCACATTTATTTTGTACCCTGAGACTTTGCCAAAGTCCTTTATCAGTGCAAGCAGGTTTTTGACAGATTTTCTTGGATTTTCAAGGTATAGGATCATATCATCAGCAAACAGTGATAACTTGAGTTCCTCCTTTCCTACTTGGATAACACTTATTTCCTTCTCTTGTCTAATTGCCCTAGCTAGGACTTCCAGCACAATGTTGGTCAAGAAGGGTGAGAATGGGCAGTCTTGTCTTGTTCCAGTTGTCAGGGGGAAATGTTTCCAGTTTCTGTCCACTTAGCAAAATGTTAGCTGTGGGTTTATTGTAAATGGCACTTACTATTTTGAGGTTTGTTCCTTCTATACCTAGGTGTTTGAGGGTTTTTATCAGGAAGGGATGCTGAATTTTATCAAAAGTTTTTTCTGCATCTAATGATATAATACGGGGGGCCATTTATGGGGAGCCAACCCCTTTAGAGAGATTTAGAGGGTCCCTGGAAGGTGGGGCAGCGTCGGTGGTTATTCTGGAGAAATAAAGAGAAAGAAAGAAAGAAAGGGGGAGAGAAAGAAAGAGACTGGACTCTGTCTAGTGCAGAAGCCGATTCTGTAGTAGGGATAGATATTAAAAGAAAGAAAGATGGAGGGATAGATATAAAGAGGAAGAAACA
>NW_007096007.1:36351-61349 GCF_000164805.1 Carlito syrichta
TAATGTTCCTCACAAACAATACAACAATTCTAACATCATAATGTTCTAATAATCAATAACTTCTAAAACTTATGCATTCCCAACACCTAATGACTGACTTAAATCCTAATACCTTTCTATTCTGTGCTAATTCTACCTACACTATAGAAACTCTTAATTATAGCTCAAACCATTTCCTAAAGAATGTGGCCCAGTCCAAAGATCATGCCGGGCCATTTCTAGGAACAATTGATTACAATCTCTTAACAAAATGGCTATTCTAAAATCCTATGTATCTATCTTAATTTCTATAAAATTTCTAATTCCTAATCCTAATATATAAGGCTGATCATCAGCAATAAAGCTTCTAAAATAAAACCCAAATACAAACTGTAATTGTACTAAAGCCAAAACTGCAATTAGTAGAAAGTGGGAACAATAAAATTCCTAAAGTTAGCTGAATTCTCATAAAACCTCAAAGTATCATGTATGATCATGCTTGAACTAACATAATTCCCTCACGTAGCATGACCAATTCTACAATACTTTCTATGAATAAAATAAATTCAGTTTCTATTATAAGCAGAAAAAACCTACATTAATTGTAGCTAAAGAACCAGTTTAAAAGAATGCAGCCCAGCCCAAAGTGGACGCTGGGCCCTTAGGAATGTGGCCCAGTCCAAAGTTCATGTTGGGCCATTTCTGGTAACTCCGATAATCATCTATACCATCTAAAGCTGGAAATAGCTCTCTAAATGTATATACTAATTCTACAAATGTACTTTTAAATCTTATAAAGAAGCTTGTATCATATATAAGGCTCCAAATGTGACCTGAGCTTGAACTGTGTTAAGTTTAAAGCCGAAACCACAGTCTGTGAGAAATGGAAACAATGGATCCCTAGAGTCAGTCATGCCTGTTATATTCTCAGAACTTCATGCTTAGATCATCAAAGTCCCTGCTAGTGGGTCATGCCAAACAACAAAGAAGGGAGGAGGGAATGGGTCTTCAGCTCCTGAATGCAACCTGGTGGTCTCAGGGTCCGCAGCCCACCTGGATCCCTAACGCTCAGGCGGGCCTCCACTGCTGGCTCCCAACAATATAATCATATGGTTCTTGTTTTTATATCTGTTAATGTATTTAATTACATTCATGGTCTTGCGAATGTTGAACTAGTCTACTTGGTCATGGTGGATGATTTTTGAGATGTGTTATTGGATTTGGCACGCTAGAATCTTATTGAGGAGTTTTTCATCTATGTTCATAAGGGATATTGGCCTTTAGTACTCTTTTTTTGTTGGATCTTTACCTGGTTTGTGTATCAGTGTGATTTTAGCTATGTAAAATGATTTGGGGAGAATTCCGTGCTTCTCATTTGCCTGGAATACTTTCAGTAGGATTGGTATCAGCTCCTCCTTGTATGTTTTGTAGAATTCTGCTTGAAAGCCATCTAGGCAGGGCTTTTTTTTTGTAGGTAGTTTTCTTATGACAGAGTCAATCGCCTGGGTTGTTATTGGTCTATTTAGTGTCTCAATGTCTTCTTGTTTTAGCCTGGGGAGATTGTGTCATGTCAGAAAGTCCTCCCTTTCATTTAGATTATCAAGTTTATTTCCATATAGGTGTATATAGTTATCTCTGGTAATTTTTTGTGGTTCTTTGGGGTCAGTTGTGATTTGATCTTTTGTCTTTCTGATTATGTTCACGTTGGCTTTTTCTCTCTTTTCCTTGGCCATTCAGGCTAGGGGTTCATCAATCTTGTTAATTATTTCAAAGAACCAGCTTTTTGTTTTGTTGATGTTTTCTATGATATTTTCATCTTCTATGTCCCATATTTGGGCTCTTATTTTGGTGATTTGGATTCTTCTGCTAAAGTTAGAGCTTTGGTGGTCTTCTCTTTCCAGCTCCCTTAAGTAATTTGTTAGACTCTCCACTTGTGATCCTTCCATTTTCCTTATGTGTTCTTATAGAGATTTAAATTCTCCTCTTAAAACTGTTTTCATGGCATCCCAGAGATTTTGGGAAGATGTTTCTTCATTTTCGTTTGTTTCCAGGAATCTTTTAATTTCTGCTTTGATTTCAGTGTTGAGCCATTTGTTGTTCAGCATCATGCTCTTTAGTGTTCATGTTTTTGTAGTCTTTAGGAAAGTTTTGTTGGTGTTGATATTTATTTTTATTCCACTGTGGTCTGAGAATGTGCATGGCAAGATTTCAACCTTTTGAATTTTTTTATGCTTGATTTATGGCCAAGGATGTGATCAATCTTGGAGTAAGTTCCATGTGGTGATGAGTAAAATGTATATTCTGTGATTGTTGGGTGGAATAATCTGTAGGTATCTATTATGTCCATTTGGTTGAGTGTCAAGTTTAGGTTCTGGATCTTCTTGTTGATTTTTTTGCCTCAATGATCTATTTAGGGCTGTCAGTAGGGAATTCAAGTCTCCTGCTATAATACTGTTAGAGTCAATATCTTTTTTTAGTTTACTTAGTAGTTGCTTTATAAATGCTGGTGCTCCTGTTTTGGTTGCATATATGTTTAGGATGGATATTTCTTATTTATGGATTAAACCTTTTATTATTATATAATATCCTTTTGTATCTTTTAAAATTTTTGATAGCCTAAAAGTTGTTTTGTCTGATATTAAGATCCTGACTTCTGCCTTCTTTTGTGATCCCCTTGCCTGGTAACTCCTTTTCCATCCTTTAACTTTGAATCTATGTGCATTCCTTGTAGTGAGATGAGTCTCCTGGATGCAGCTAATAATTGGGTCATGGTTTCTTATTCAGTTTGCCATTCTGTGTCTTTTCTGTGGTGCATTGAGTCCATTCACATTCAGGCTGATCATTGAAGTGTGATTGTTTATCCCTGTCATGAGGTTCTTATAAAGTTTTTTCTTTGTTTGCTTGTTTTCTTTTGTCTTTGGGGTTGCTGTATGTGTGTGTTTTCAAGTTTCTTGTTGTGCTGTGTTCTTTGTTGATTCTGTGCTCTGCTATTCTCTTGGGAAGTGAGTGGTCATTGTTTTTTTTCTTTCTTCTGTGCATGATACCATTTTAAGTGTCTCCTGTATAGCTGGTCTGAAAGCTGCATAATCTCTTAGGAATTAGATGTATGGGAAGGATTTTAATTCTCCATCACTGATGAAGCTGAGTTTGGCTGCATAGGAAATTCTTGGTTGAAACTGTTTATCTTTGAGGACTTTGATTATAGGGATCCAGTCCCTTATTGCTTGTAGTGTTTCTGCCGATAGGTCTGCTGCTATTCATATTGGTTTTCTCCAGTAGGTAGTCTGACCATTCTCTCTTGCAGCCCTTAGGATTTTTTCTTTTGTGCCTACTTTGTGTAGGCAAATTACTATGTGTCTATGGGTTGGTCTTCTTATTTGATGTTTTGTGGGGGTTCTCTGTATCTCTTGTGCTTTAATGGTCACATCTTTGATGTGATGGGAGAGTTTTCTTGGATTACCTCATGGAATACTCGCTCCAAGTTATTCTCTATTTCCCCTTCTTCTTCTGGGATGACAATCAGACATAGGTTTGGCCTCTTGATATAATCGCACATCTTTTTGTAGACTTTGCTTTTTTCTTTCTGAGTCTCCTTTCTATGTTTTTTTACATATTGGGTAATTCTATGTTCTGGTCTTCAAGTTCTTTCTTCAGCAAGATTAATTCTGCGTTCCATGCTTATCATCTTGTTATTTATTTCCTGGATGAAATTTTTTATTGCCAAAATCTCTGCTACAAGTTCTTTCAGTGTTGTATCTTGTCTTTCTTGAGTCTTATTCACTCTTCCATTCATTCCCTAATGCCTGTTGTATTCGGGGGCCACTCATTTGTTACTTCCATTGTTTGGGCTCCAAGGTCTGATTTTTCAGGAGTTTTCTCTTTATTACACTTGAAATTACACATGGTCTTCCTTTGGTTATTCTTCATTTGTGACAGATATCTTGTTTTTCTCTTTAGTTCTGTTATTCAGTGTCGGTGGGAGAGGCTTTCCCTTCTGATGTTTGCTTAGTCCTCTATTCTTCCCTGATCTGTGCTCTGGATTTGTTCTATTTTGAAATAGGACAGCAGATGAGAAGCTTTGCTGTCTCTTGTAGCTTTTGAAAGTTGAATAAAGTAGGGGATGGGGTGCTAGGATTCAGCAACTACTTGCAAATTACAATGTTCACTTATTGTGGTATGTGTTCCCTGAGAACCTCTCCCCACTACCACTCTATATGATGATGCAAGGCAGAAACCAATGCAAAAAACAGTTGAATACACACACACTGTAAACAAACTGTAATAACAAATAAAACAAACAACAATGACAAAAAGCAAAGAAAACTAAACACACCCACAATTGCCTAGCACAAAGTGAGTAGAGAAGAAAAACAGAAAATCCAGGAAAAAAAGGAATTCAGATTAAACCCTCACACATATATTGACACTCACCTTAAACTATAAAAAATGAAAATTAAAACACCTAGAAGAACAGAAGAGCAAAAACAAACCAACAACAACAGCAAAATTGAAAGATGACTACTCTATCATTCACATACATGCATAAACAGAAAATGACAAATAAAAGAAGAAACAGGAAAAGAAAATAATTTTTGGAGAGATGCAGAATAAACCCTCACATACACATTCATGCACAAAAGAAAAATATTTAACAATATATGAACTAACAAAGAATTTTTTAAAATAAAAAAAAATTAAAAATTAAAATAAAAAATCTGCCCTCTTGTGGCAGACTCTGTAATTGTTCCTCTAATAAGGTCTCTCCTGCAGAGCCACCTCTTTCACTCTCTTGACTGAACCAGTCCTCCCATCCACTGTCATATGGTCAGGGAGATCTCCTCCGGTGGGGAGGTGTGGATTGTCTCTTCCCCTGGTATGTACTTGCAGGGAGTACCCCAGTCAGGCCTATCTTGGAGTGGAGTTCTCTATTGCAACTGAGGTTCCACCTGGGTTTCTCCTTCTCAGTTGTGGCCCAGCTATGTCAGTCTGATGTTCAGAGGATTGCTGTGGAGGAGGGGATTTGGGTCAGCCCTGGACTTACCACTGATTTCTTTGGAGTCCTTCCTTGTTTTTGTCCCATGACTGGTTCAGGGTAGGGGGTGAGGCTCCTAGACTCAGCATTCATCAGATCCCTCTGAAGTTTGTGCTTTTAGGCTATTCCCTACGGGTCATGATCAGTCCTTGAGTTGTTGATCCACCAGTCACAGAGATCGAGTCTGTTGCTCTGTGGTGAGCAAGTCAGAGCACTTTCCTGCCCCACCTTCAAGATGGTGATGGGGTGCCTCTGTTGTCCTCTTCTGTGGGACTTTGCCTTTGGAAGCCCTCTGCAGCCCCTGCTGCCAGTATCTTGCCAGACTCTAAAGTGGTGAGGCAAAGCTTGGAACTGGCAGTCTTTCCTTCCAATGGTGAGGGTGAACCTGGGATGATAGTCTCTCCCCACTGCTTTTCACAGTGATGCTGGGAATTTTATCCAAGATCATCATGCCTATTCAACTCCAGATAACTGAGGAAGAGGAAATTATAGCATTGCAGTAAAAGGATTTGTTGCATATGAACTTTACTTAAGAGGACAGCATGCAATGTAGAAAAGGGTACAAGTAGAAAGAAACATGAACTTTGAAATCACATATGTCTGGATTGTGGTTCTGTCAGTCTATGTGATTTTTAGGCAAGAACTTAATCTCTCAGATCTTAAATTCTTTCATATGGCAGTCAGTGGTGCTGGTTGTCAAATATTTTCATTTTTTTCTTGTTCTAGTCACTTGATATTCTGTACTTCTTGACCCCCTTGGTTTGAGAGGGAGCACTGGATAGTTCTGGCCAAAGAATTTCAAGTACAATTGTGTTAACTTCTGGGTCTGAACACGTTTGCTGGCTTTCCTATACTTTTCTTCAATCCATTCATTATTATTATCTTTTTTCCACAGGAAGGATACTACAAAGTTTCAAGGAAGGAATATAAGAAACAGTGGTTATAAAATTAGGGGAAAAACAGGAAATAATAGTGTTTGGCTGAACTATTTTAAGCCATTTAGAGAACCTAGGCACAAAAGATTATTGTGCCTTGTCTTCCTATGTGTATTTTGTAAAATTAGTGAACTGCAGAGTAAATATAAGAAAATAATTCTGAACCGTCACATGATGTATTTTTTAGCACTTTTGTTGAAATATCAAAGTTTTTTCAGCTTTATTAAATATAATTGTCAGATAAACATTGCATACATTTATGGTGTACAGTGTGATGTTTTGATATATGTATACACTATGAAATGATTAAATCAAGATAATGAACAAATCCTTCACCTCACATATCTTTTTTTGTTTTGAGAACTGTTAACATCTACTTTCGTAGCAATTTTCAAGTATATGGTACATTATTATTAATTGCAGTTACCATTTTGTACAATAGATCTCCAGAACTTTTTCATACAGTCTAACTGAAACTTAGTACCCTTTTATCAACATTTTCCCAATTCCCATGCCCTACTCTTCACTCCCAGTCCCTGTCAACCTTATTCTATCTGTTTTTGTGAGTTCTACTTTTTTAGATTATACATATAAATGAAATCATGAAGTATTTGTTTTACTGTGCCTGAATAATTTCACTTAACATAATGTCTTTCAGTTTCATCCATGCTGTTGTAAGTGACAGGATTTCCTTCTTTTTTAGAAGGCTGATTAGTATCCATTGTGTGTATATGTTTGTGTGACATATACACACACACATATATATATCACATTTTCTTTATCCATTCAGTCATTGACGGACACATAGGTTGATTTCATATCTTGGCTATTGTGCATAAGGATACAGTGAACATGAGGGTGTAGACATGTCTTTGACATACTGATTTTATTTCCTTTGGCTACATACCCAGATGTAGGATTGCTGGATCATATGTTAGTTCTATTTTTAATTTTTTTGGGAATTTCTGTTTTCCATAATGACTGTACTAATTTATATTTCTACCAATAATGTATAAGGGTTTCCTATTTTCTACATCCTTAGCAACACTTGTTTTCTTTTGTCTTTTTGATGATAGTCATTTCAACAGATGTGAGGTGGCTGAAATATCAAAGTCTTAAAAAATTTTTATTTTTTTCTCTTTTTTATGTACTCCCTCCCCTTTGCTTGTGCCTGAGTATATGTTTAGAATGTTTACTGGGAAAATAAATCAAGACAATAAAGAGAATCTTTACTGGATCAAATACCATACTGATTTAGAATTGTCTATACAAATTTTCACCTAGGAGGTCTGTGGTTTCCTTAATAGGAGCATAGTCTGATGATTGTGGTATTCATATCAGATGGTCATTGATTGTGGTAATCACTATACAATGTGCCTGTATATCAAAACTTCATATTGTGTTCCTTGAATATATAAAATTTTCATTAGTCAATTATTCTTCAGTAAAGCTGAAAATCTTTTCTTCAGTTCTTAAACAAACAAAATAAACAAGAACCTGATCAGAGTAGGGCCAGAGAAGATACCACAAAGTGAATGGGAGAATAAATAGAAAAGGAAGAGATTAATTCAACAAATACAGGTGACCATGGCCATTTCACTGTATAAATGTGAATATGTTAGGGTGTTAGAGCTTTATTAGTGGTAGGAAAAAGGGAAGACAGGACATCCCACTGGGTTTCCAGAAACTTGACCTCAATTGATACATACATTCATGAGACCTCTCCCCCTAATGCTTTCTCTTCACTTCTTTATGTTCTCCCACCAACAGCTCCAAATGAGTCCAGAATCAGGGTACACACAAACACACAGGCTTTCTGCCAGGCTGTAAAACATGGGCCACATAAAAAAGTTCCCCTACTTCCACTTAGTCTTCTGTTAGGCTCTCTGTCATTTGGACAGATCTTGGCCAAAAGCTGTTTGACTGTCCCTTAGTACCCATTTTCCTAAGAAATTGTCTAGTACCAGCTAGTACCCCTTTTACCAGAATACTGCACACTGGAGACCTGCGGCTCCTGGCTGTCTCACACTCTGCCTCCCCCAGCTTGTCCCCTGGCTGGTGAATCCAAAGAGCAGCTGGAACCCTGAGACCAGGCAGAGACCTGCATTGACCCACGCAGCTGCACCCAGCTCCACCAGCATCCAGCTTGGGACCTAAGGTAATGGCATCAAACTGGGAGAGACAGAAGCCCTTCTACCATGCTAGTTCAGGCACAGGTCAGATCTGAGTGGCAGACTTCTCAGGCAGCAAGGTGATTGAACCCAGATTTGATCCAAGCTCCCCCTGCAGCAGGACTGGGGCATCAGATCCTAGCTGTGAACAACCCTATCAGCCTGCAATGAAAGCTAGAGATCAGAGCTGAAAGGACATTGGACTAAGAGGAATGATCTAAGAGCATGCTTGGTTTCCTTGTTTTTATTGTTCTTATTTTTTAAATTTTTATTCTTTGTCTGTTTGATTTACTAATTATTTTCTCTCTCTCTTCTTACTGTTACTGATAACGTTTGGGTACTTTCTTAGTCTCTGTTAGTTTACTGATTTTTTTTTCTTTAGACTGCATGTTTGTGTAGGGGAATAGTACCAATAAGGAGGTTGATTAGCTTGTGTGTCTGTATGGTTGTCTGTATGCTTTAGTTTTTAAAATCTTTTCTTTGTGTTTCTTTTCATTTGTTAGTTGGTATGTTACTCTGTTTTCCCTCTTACTTTTCTCACTCTCCACCTTTCTGTTTCTCCCCTCCCCTCTTCCATCCTTTTTCTTTCTCTTACCCCATTGTGCTTTCAGGGAGTAAACCTATTCCCCCACTGCATGGACAGATTGAAAGGCAGTGGGAAGTGTGTTCCAGGGTATCCATACACCTGTCAGTGAATATTGGGATCTGCAGATAGACTTTGAATCATAGCTTCCCCCTCAATTAAGTCTCAAAACTGCAAAAAAGTACAGCCCCCAACCCATAGTCCAGCTTCAGAAGTGAACAAAGCTAGAGGATTCACATAAGAAAGAATAGGAGATTGAGCAAACAGAAGTAAAAGCAACCCTGCCACCCCTGAACAACAAAATTAAAGAAGGGGGGGGGAAGGAAAAAGTTGGGAGGAAAATCTACAAAATGAAAAAAAAACCAAAAGAAAAATATAGGTCTCACACAGGCTCTTGGGAGATAAGAAACTAAGAAAACAGACTTCAGAATGCAAACATTGAAGAGCCCCCAGAAAGACTGGTCACATACTACAAATCCAGACATCAAGACATTAATAGAGAGAATAAAAAGAATTGAGGAGAGACAAGAAGAAAATAGGAAGGAGTAGATAACTGAGATAACGGCAGTAAAACATATTGTGATTGAAATAAATAACAAACTAATAAGCATGGAAAGCAGAATTAGCCAAGCAGAAGAAAGAATCTCAGAACTTCAGGACCAAAATATATAACTAACTCAAACTGTCCAAACCATAGAAAAGAAGCTTAAAAAGTCAGAACAAAACCTTCACGAGATGAGCAATTATTTCAAGAGGTTGAACCTAAGAGTAATTGGACTTCCTGAGGCAGAAAGAGACAGAGACCACCCTGGAACAAACATTCCATGAAATTACTCAAGAAAACTTCCCTCATCTCATCAATGATATGAAAATTCAAACACAAGAGATTCAGAGACCTTCTGCAAGACAACGAATGAGAAGACCAACTTCCAGACACATAATAATTCACCTAAACAAAGTAGGTATAAAGAAAAAATCTTAAGGGCAGTGAGAGAAAAAGGTCAGACTACCTACCGGGGAAGACCAATTAGAATAGTAGCAGATTTATCTACAGAAACACTTCAGGCTAGGAGAGCCTGGAGACCAATCTTCGAGTTCTCAAAGAAAAAAAAAATCATCCTGTTCATGTGACTTACAAACCTGAGCTGGCCCACATTGGACTCCATCTCCATGGTGACCTTCCACATCACACAAACTTGGACTTTACCTGCCTTTCCCCTGTTTAATGAGCAAATATTATGTCCTTTTTCCTAATAATACATGAAATACATATTTGATAGATAAATACTTAGCAAATTAATATGTAACAATGAACATAGTATTGCAAGAGTCTAAGCAGTGGATACAGGTGAGCATTATTTTACTTATTGTAAATCTAAAGGTAATTGAAGCAAATCTAATATGTACATTTTAATTGTTAATTTGAAATTTTAAAAAATATGTATGGTGATTACCATGTACCAGGTACTTTAAAAGGTTAACTCATTTATGGTGGAAAACCCATGGAGTAGGTACTATTATTATTCCTTTTATAAAGATGAGGATGTTGAAGCACAGAAGTGTTAAGACACTTGCCTAAAAGTCCCAAAGTTTGTAGGTTGCAAACCAGTATTTGCTCCCAGATAGTTTGCTTCCAGATTCTCTGTTCTGATTACCCAAAGGTTCCCCCAAGAAAATTAACACTACTTCAGATCGACTGATTCAGACAAACTATAAAGTCAGTCCCTGTTACTGAAAAGTTTTTATGTTTTTATTTTATTTTTAAAATTTAGATTCAAGGGGTACATGTGCATGTTTCTTACATGGGTATATTGTGTGATGGTGAGGTTTGGACTTCTATTGAGTCCATCACCCAAATGGTGGGCATGGTACTCAATTATTGCTTTTTCATCCCATAGCCCCTTTTACCTCCTCCTTTTAGGAGTCCCTAGTGTCTGTTTTTTCCATTCTTATGCCGGTGTGTATCCAGTGTTTTTCTCCTACATGTAAGTGAGAACACGCAGTATTCAGTTTTCCTTTTCTGTGATAATTCACTTAGAATGATGACTTCTAACTGCATCCATGTTGCTAAAAAGGACATGATTTTGTTTTTTTATGGCTACATAGTATTATATGGTGTATATGAACAATATTTTTAAAAATTCCAATTCATTGTTGTTGGGCACCTAGGTTAGTTCCATATTTTCACTATTGTGAATAATGCTGTGATAAACATATGTGTGCAGGTGTCTTTTTGGTAGAATGAGTTATGCTCTTTTGGGTATATACCCAGTAGTGGGACTGTGGGTAAAATGGTAAATCTATTTTTAGTTCTTTAAGAAATCTCCATACTGCTTTCCACCAAGGTTGAAACTAGCTTACATTTCCACCAACAGTGTATGAGCCTTCCTTTTTCTCTGGAACCTCACCAACATCTGTTTTGTTTTGCTTTCTTTCTTGACTTTTTAAATAATAGCCATTCTGACTGGTGCGAGATGGTATTTCATTGTGGTTTTGATTTGCATTTGTCTGATGATTAGTGATATTGAGCATTTTTTAGATGTTTATGAACTATTTGCATGCTGTCTTTTGAGAAGTGTCTGTTCATGTACTTTGCCCACATTTTAAAATGGGGTTATTTGTTTTTTCCTGTTGATTTGTTTGAGTTCCTTATAGATTCTGGTTATTAGTTTTGTTGGATGCATAGTTTGCAAATATTTTCTCCAATTTTGTAAGCAATGTTAGTTTCTTTTGCTGTGCAGAAGCTTTTTTGTTTGATTAGGCCCAGGGCTTTTTTTTTGTGGGTAGTTTTCTTATGACGTAGTTAATTTCCTGGATTGTTATTGGTCTATTAAGGGCCTCAGTTCCTTCTTGTTTCAACCTGAGGAGGCTGTGTGATGTTGGAAAATCCTCCATTTCCTTTAGGTTTTCGAGTTTGTTTCCATACAAGTATACATAGTAGTCACTGATAATCTTGTGTATTTCTTCAGGGTCAGTTGTGACTTGATCTTTTGCATTTCTGACTGTGTTTATTTGGGCTTTTTCTCTCTTTTTCTTGGTCAGTCTAGCTAGGGAGTCCATCAATCTTGTTTATCCTTTCAAAGAACCAGCTTTTTATTTCCCTGATATTTTGTATTATTTTTTTGTCTTCTATGTCCTGAATTTGGGCTTTTATTTTGGTGATCTGGATTCTTCTGCTGAAGTTAGGGTTTTTGTGGTCTTGCTTTTTCAGCTTCCTTGGATGATATGTTTGGCTGTTAACTTGTGATCTTTCCATTTTTCTTCAAGTGTGTTTATATATATATATGAATTCCCCTCTTACTACTGTAGAAAGTCAAATTTATTAAAAGTTTTTCTTTTTTTGCTTTTGTGTCAAATCTAAGAATCTATTGCCAAATCTGAGATTATGACATTTACACTTATATTTCTTGTTAATAGTTTCATAGTTTTAGCCCTTTTATTTAGGATGTTGATCTATTTGGAAACATGTTTTCTATAAAGTAGGAGGTGGGGTAGAACTTCACTGTTTTGCAAGTGGTTATCTAGTTGTCTTAACCTCATTTTTAAAAAGAGACTATTCTTTCCCTATTGAAAGGTCTTGGCAGCCTTGTCAAAAATCAATTGGCCATAGATAGTTGAGATTTTTTTCTAGACTCTGACTTCTATTGTATTTCTTTAAATATCTGTCCTCATGCCAGTACCACACTGTTTTGATTGCTGTAGCTTTGCAGTATGTTTTGAAGTTGGGGATTGTGAGTTTTCCAGCTTTGTCTTTCTTTTTTCTTTGTTATTTAGGCTATTTGAAGCACCTTTCAACTTTGTTTGAAGTTGAGAATTGGCTTTTCCATTTCTGCAAAAGAAGGCATTGGAAATTTGCTTCTGTAGATCACATTGGATAGTATTGCCATCTTAACAATATTAAGTTTTTCAATCCCTAAAGATAGGCTGTCTTTCCATTTAATGTGATCATTTTTATTGTCCTTCAGCAATGTTTCATAGTTTTCAGTGTACAAATCTTTCACCTCCTAGGTATTTTATTCTTTTTTTTTTTGAGTTGGAGTCTCAGTCTGTCACCCAGACTGGAGTGCAGTGGCCGCTCCCGGCCACCGCAGCCTCGACCTGCTGAGCTCCAGTGATCCTTCCGCCTTAGCCTTCCGAGTAGCCAGAATTATAGGCATGTGCTACCATGCTCAGATGATTTTTTGATTTTTATTGTAAAGATGAGGTCTTGCCAAGTTGCCCAGTCAGGTCTCGAACCCACGGGTTCAGGCAATCCACTCACCTCAGCCTCCCAAGGCACGGGATTACAGGCTGAGCCACCAAGCCCAGCTTATTTTATTCTTTTAGATGCTATTTATTGTAAATGGAATTGATTTTTTAAAAGTTTCCTTACATATTTTAAATTGCTAGTATATATAAACACAATTGATTTTGCATGTAATCTTACACCCTGCACTTTTGCTGAATTCATCTATTAGCTCAATTAATTTGTGTGTGTGTGTGTGTGTGTGTGTGTGTATGTTTGTGTGTGTGTGTGTGTGTTCTTTAGGATTTTCTCTATATAGAACAATATCATTGCACTTAGAGATAGTTTTAATTATTTCTTTCCTATTTTGATGCCCTTTGTTTCTTTTTGTTGCCTGATTTCTCTGGCTAGGACTTTCAGTACAACGTTGAACATCAGTGGTGAGAGCAGGCATTCTTGTCCTGTTTCTTATCTTAGGGGAAAACCATTCACTCTTTCACCATTGAGTGTGATTGTAACTGGGATTTTTATAAATGCCCTGTATCATGTTAATGAAGTTCCCTTATAGTCTTATTTTTCCAGAGTGTTTTTTATCACAAAAGTGTGTTGAATTTTGTTAAGTGCATTTTATACCTTAAACAAGATGATCATGTGCTTTTTTGTTCATTCATTTGATTAGTATGGTCTATTATATTGACTGATTTGTAAAAAATTTTAACCACCCTTGTATTTTAGGAAAAATCCCACTTGGTTGTGGTGTATAATCCTTTTAATGTCCTGCTGGATTTCATTTGTCAGTATTTTATTGAGAATTTTTGCATCTGCATCTATAAGGGATATTGGTGTGGATTTGTTTTTCTTTTGGTCTTTGTCTGGCTGTAGTATTAAAGTAACATGGGCCTTATAGAATAATTGTTTTATGACTTTTAAAATAATAACTTATTTTTTTCTTTGGAAAAGTTTGAGTAAAATTGTTAACGCCTCTTTAAATGTTTGGTAGAATTCACCAGTAAAGGTATTTGGTCTTGGAGTTTCCTCTTTTGGAAAGTTTTGATTACAGATTGAATCTCTTATAGTTCTGTTGAAATCTTCTATTTGTTCTTGCATCAGTTTTGGCCATTTGTTTTCTGAGAAATTTGTTCATTTTGAATATTTAAATTATTGGTATGCTATTGTTCACAGTATTCTCTCATAATATTTTAATTTTATTTATATTTAGGTGGTAATGTTCCAAATTTCAGTTCTAATTTTAGTTAATTACATCTTTTCTTTTAAAAAAATGCTGTGTATCCTCACTCCCTCTTTCCTTCCTCTCTCCTTTAGCAGTACCCAGTATCTGCTGTTTCCACATTTGTGCTCATGTGACCAATGATCAGGGCCTGCTTATGAGTACATGAGGTATTCAGTTCTTTTTTTCTGTGATAGTTCAGTTAGTATGATGGTCTCCAGCTGCAGTGTTGTTGATCTTTTTAAACAACAAAGTTTTGATTTCATTGATTAACTCTGTTTTTTTCTCTTTTCTATTTCACTTATTTTTGGTCTAATCTTTAATAGTTTATTCCTTTTGCATGCTTGAGTTTACAGTTTTCTTCTTTTTCCAGTTATAAAAATAAATTATAAAATTAGATTGTTGATTTGCAATCTTTTCTCTTTCTTAAAATAGATATTTATAGCTATAAAGTTCCCTATTAGTACTGCCTTTGATGGATACCATAAATTTTGACCTATTGTTTCTTTGTTTCATTTATCTGAGTATTTTCAAATTTCCCTAGTGACTTGTTTTCTGAACCATTGATTGATTACGAATGTTTTAGTTTCCATTTATTTGCCCATTTTCCTATTCTCCTGTAGTTATTGATTTCTAGCTTAATTCCAATGTGATTGAAGAAGATATTTTGCATGGTTAAACTCTTTTGAAATGTATTTATAATTATTTTACAGTCTGCAATATGATTTATCCTGGAGAATGTTCCATGTGCACGTGAGAAGAATGTGCATTCAGTTTTTGTTTGGTGAAGTTCTGTATATGTCTGTTAGGTCTACTGGTTTATTGTATTGTCGAAGTCCTGTTTCCTTTTCTATCCATTATTGAAATTGGGGAATTGAATTCTCCTACTATTATTGTATTATTATAGTCTATTTCTCCTTTTTTTTCAATTCTGTCATTGTTTGCTTCATATATTTTGTGCTCTGTTTTTTGGCACATGTGTTTACAACTGTCACATCTTCTTAAGATTGACCCTTTTATCAGTATATGAAATCTTTGTTTGCCTCTTATAGCAGTTTTGGACTTAAAATCTTTCACATTTGTATAGTCATACCAGATTTCTTTTGGTTATTATATGCATGGGATGTGTTTTTCTAGCCTTTCTTTTTCAACTTGCTTTGTGCCTAATGTGAGTCTTTTATAAGCAGCATATATTTGAATTTTTAAAAATCCATTCTGCTATTTTCTGACTTTTTTTTTTTTTTGAGTTGGAGTCTCACTCTGTCACCCAGATTGGAGGACAGTGGCTGCTCCCGGCCACCACAGCCTCGAACTGCTGGGCTCCAGCGATCCTTCCACCTCAGCCTTCCAAGTAGCCAGAATTACAGGCATGCGCTACCACGCTCGGCTGATTTTTTTATTTATTGTAGAGATGAGGTCTTGCTGCCCAGGGGTGTTGGGAGCCAACATCTATAGCTACATGGCTGAGGCCTGTAAAGGCCCATCTGGAAGATCGCCTCTGACATAGGATATCAGTTATACCTATGATATTGGCATGTGATTAGTGACCAGTGAGCATATATGGCAGTAAAATTTATAAATCTCTGTACACCTGATGGAAAGTTGCACAGTAGAATTATTTTATATGACCTTGTCCCTTCTAAGTTGTACTTCTTTCTAGATATTTTTTTACTTCTATTTCCTTGTAGACTGGTTAGTCAGCTCTTGTTCCCAAAGGCAGTTTCTCCTAGGATTAAGATTGGAAACTAAATTATCATAATAGTTTTATTGCCCTGCCCCTAGCCAGGCAGGACGTTTTTCTAGTTTTGTTACATGCCGGAACTCCGTTTGCTTCAGACCGAGGTCATTGTCATGGTAACCGTGCAGCCCATTATCCAAGAGTGTGACAGCTACTATTTGATTTTAGAATAGACTTGTTTGGATAAAACATACATTTAAGATGATACAATTTCCATCGAAAAGATTTAAACAGTAATAAGCATTCATAGAAAACTTTTAAGTTTTGTTTAAGCCTTTAAGTTTCCTTTTCTCAGATTATGACTTTAGTTCCTGTTCCTGTAGGCCAATTTTAAGTATACCAATATTTTCCCAATGGTGTTGTTTTTGCTTCTAATATGACAATAGGGAATTTTACACATAGCCATGTATTAATATACTAGGAAAAAAGATTTAAGTTTTGGGTTAAAGTCCAATCACTAGATCATATAAAAATTAAAGTTTAGGTTTATGAAACTCATATAAGTCATGGTAAGGAATGAGATTTGAATTAATTGTTATAGAATTACAGGACACTACATTGAATCATAATAGGTTAATAGAACAGCTAAGTCATTTAAGTAAACTTATAGATTATAGTATAGTGTTAAGTTGATAATATTAATCGTTAAAAATATTTGGAGTCAGTGAACTTGGATTGAACCTAGAGTTAACTCAGAAAAGTTTTTTGTATTAATCAGGGTTTAGAACAAAGAGTATAATATGAATGATTTATTGAACACTATGGAAGACATTTTGAACAATTGAAATTGTGCACCTGTGACCTTGATGTGAGTTTTGTGAAGCACGTCAGGCATTATGGAGTTTGAATTGTCTGCTTGGAACTTGCAAGTCTCGTGATGGTCTTGTGATGCATAATTTGTAAACCGCAATATACATCGTGGAATTTGTACGCCCCCAGTAAATAATTATCACACTGCTGGAGGGTATAGAAAATGGTATATAAGTTGGAAAAGGTTTGAATAAAGTCGGCTCCAGTCCTGATCAGACTGTTCCCAGAAGAACTGCCTCCGAGTGGTCTTCTCGCCGTCTCCTGATTCTCCGGTGCGGGTCCTAACCCACCCTTGGTCAGTGCTGGTCACCGACACAGGGGGGTCTTGAACCCGCGGGCTCAGGCAATCCAATCACCTCAGCCTCCCAAAGGTGCAGGATTACAGGCTGAGCCACCGAGCCTGGCTTATTTTCTAACTTTCAATGGCCACTTTAATCATTTACATTTAAAATGATTACTGATAATACAGGACTTATTTTTGTTATTAAGTGATCTTCTTGGATCACTGTTGTTTTCCACTGGGGACAGCAGTTGTCCATTTGTTCAGGGGCTACCTTACTTCTTTGTTACTACAACACCTGCCTCTCATAGCCCCTGACAGCTTTTTCTTTTCCTGAGCCCAATCCTTGTTTGGACTGTGAGTACATGTGAATGATAAACTTTTGCCAATCTTATCTGTCTCCAGTGTTGGATATTGTGTTTTCAGCCATCTCACACCATTTAGGACAGAGGACTCCTTCTTCATCAATGAAGTTAATATGAGGTGGTCAGAACAATATGGGTTGATAAGAAAAAATTATTGTGGTAAATGTACATATATTAAATTGCATGCACCCATTTTAAGGGTACAGTTTAATGAGTTTTGATAACTAACTCGATTTTATCACATTATATGACTATCTCCCAATCTGCTTACTTTGTCACCTGTTGATGAACACTTGTTTATTTTTTCCAGCTTTTGATTCTTATGAATGAAACTGATATACAGATAAATGGACATGTCTTATTATGAATATGTGTTTTCATTTATCTTAGGTAACTACTTAGGAGTGTAATTGCTGTATCATTTAGTCATTATATATTTAATTCTAGGATAAAATGTTAAACTTTCCTCCAATGTGATTGTGCCATTTTACATTCTCACTGTCAATGTTTCAGCTTTATTTTAAACATTCCAATAATCTCTGTGTTTTTGAATGATGCTAAGTAATTTTCATTTCTTATATTACCGACTTAGTTGGATATATTTCTACTACCACATTTTGTCATTTCTATTTATCATGTGTTTTCTTTGATTTTTCCCCCCACTTTATCTTCTTTTATTTGCATAATTGGGTTTTCTTTTTCCACCATTTCATACTCCATTGGTTTGGAAGTTGAACATTATATTTCTATTGTTTTAGTGATTACGCTTGAGTTGTCAATATGCCTAGTAGAAAAGACAAAGCTTTTTTTTTTTTTTTTTTAAAGAAAATAGAGTTTTATAACATCTTTTTAGTCTGCTTAGTTTCTGTTTGAGAAGTATGCCTTAACTAATTTAACTAGTACTCAGGTTTTGGACAAATAGGTTGTTTATAAATTGCTGCTTTCATAAACAATGCTGCAAGAAACATTTTTGTAGGTAAATATTTGTGTACACTATTTTAATTTAACTAAAGTAATTAATCAATTTAAGGTTTTAGTTTTTTGAGTCGAAGTCTCTGTCGTCCAGACTAGGGTGAGTGGTACAGTCATGGCTCACAGCAGCCTCAACCTCCTGGGCTCAGGTGATCTCTCTGCTTCAGCCTCCTGGGTATCTGGGACTACAGACATACATCATTATGTCTGGCTGATTTTTTGATTTTTTTTTTTTTTTTTTTTAGAAACGAGGTCTCTTTTTCTGGCTCAGGCCAGTCTCAAACTCATGGGCTCTAGCAATGCTCCTGTCTCATATGTACACTATTTTTAAAGAAAGAGTACTGCATCATATTTTTAAAAATCATATATTATTATGGTAACAATATTTAACTTGAGATCTACCTGCTTAAAAAATTTTTGTACACAATATGTTAAGTGAAATATGTCACAGAAAGACATATAATACTGCATGATTCCACTTATATATAAGCAAGATGAATAAGTTTTAGAAATGTGCTGTGCATCATTATACCTGTAGTCAGTAATACAATATTGTACAAATACTAAACTTCAATAAATATCTCTACTCTCATCTCTGAATAGAGAGACCCTTAAGCCTAACCATATAAATTATTAAATGGTAATGTTTTCTAGTATTTTAACTTTATTGCGTTTTCATAACCTCAAATTTTATCATTATTATTATTTCATATGGTTAATTTTTGTCCATTGTTGTCCAATTTTTGGCAATTTTTTAATGTGTCTAACAATTCATTTGTTAAAAGAAATTTAGTTTAGTTTTTGTCTTTTTTTTTTTTTTTGAGTTGGAGTCTCACTCTGTCGCCCAGACTGGAGTGCACCGCAACTTCGGCCTGTTGGGCTCTGGCGATCCTTCCACCTCAGCCTTCCAAGTAGCCAGAATTACAGGCGCGCGCTACTACGCCCGGCTGATTTATTTATTTATTTATTGTAGAGATGAGGTCTTGCTGCCCAGGCAGGTCTCGAACCCTCAGGATCAGGCAATCCACTCACTTCAGCCTCCCAAAGGCGCGGGATTACAGGCTGAGCCACCGAGCCCGGCTAGTTTTTGTCTTATTGAAATATATGCTTCCCTTATACACACAGTGAGGGTCTGTCAATGATAAATATATCTTTATTAGAAAATATATTTATTTTTTGCTCTTATTCAGGTAAATATTTATCTGAGTGACAACAAAATGGGTCAGAGTAGTACCTCAAACATCAGATGGTACTGTCCTCACCCTTACAGAGAATGAACAGTGTTATGTTGCCTGTGGTCCTTCAGTCTCTTGTCATAGTCTAGAGAACTTGGATAGAGCATGGGCAGATGTATCATGATTATACTCCTGAAAACTTATCCTACCTTCCTGCTACATTTTATTATCTGGTAGCTTCTAACTTCTACTGGAAAGAAGGATGTAAGTTCTTGTGCTAAGAGTAGGGAAGACATGGTGACAGTAGAAATTTGAGAATGCAGAAAGTTTGTAACTGCTGTGGAGAGAGAAGAGAGAAGAATATATAGGGAAACACTGAAATATTACCAGACAACAATGAGATTTCATTTGTGGTTGGAGAGCATGCATTTAATTAGTAGTGCCACTGATTTTCATATTTGCTTATTTTTCTCCAGCAAGCAAGTATAGTCTTGAAGAAAATAGCCATCCATATTAAACCATGGTTGATGTGTGGCCAATCAGGTGATATATAAGAACTGTGGAAAAAGGAATATTGGGATTTAAGAAAGACATTTCTTAAATGTGATGGCCCATGGAATCCTAGCTGGTGTGGATGAAGAACAGCAGGAACACATTACAGAGCAAGTCAGAAGAATAATATACTGTAGATAGAGAGAATGTTATTTCAATTCAATATTTCAGGAGTATAGGAGTTCAGGAAATAACAAAAGTCTAGGATGTGGCTGTGGAGGGGTGATTGAAGTAGAATGGAGGTGATGATGATTTGGACTGACAGCTAAAACAACTTGGAGGCTTGAAAGTTGTAGGGATGCTTTATGTCACAGACTTTCTGTTTTGAAATACAAAATTAGCCAATAGAACCAGGGCACAATCTCTAACAAGTTGATTTGAATATGCAATAATCTGAGTCTCTCATCTTCTCTACAGGAGGGTTGTATCTCTGTCTTTTTTGTGTTCATGGTTTATTGTGAAAAAATACCAGAAAGCAATATAACTCATTTGGAATAAGGTTTCTTAACATTGTGTGCTTTTTCTAATTCTTTTACTTCAATATCCAGGAGTGTAACCATTTATACCTAGAAATGAATTAGTCTAACAATCTTATCAATACTGAATAACTTAAAATAGTGTGAATAGTTATTTTCAGTATTGAAATAAAATTTAAATTTATATGACAATTTTGGAGCAATTTTGAAGACAAGGATAAAACAGGATTTTGCTACAACTTATGAGTAAAATATCCAAAATATTAATAGCTTCTCAGCTTCACCTCCCTTTTTTACATAATAATGAATGAATAAATTCTATGTATTGATTAAAGAGTATGTATAAAATCACCTTAGAGACTTTAGATGAAAGATATTCAATGGGGATGGTTCAGTCTCAATTAATAGTTGTGAAACTTTAGTTACTATGATTCTGAGTCAATTTGAACTGAGATAAAATTTAGCTTTCACATTAGGTAATCTTCAGTCCATAATGGTTAGAGGAAACGTAACTGACAACTTTGAAACCCTTTTTAGATAATGAAAATCCTATCATGAATATAAGTATTTTTAACTTTTTATTCAGAAATTTGTTTCAGTTCGCTAGAAATATCAGGAGTATTGTACATTTTAGCAAAATGTTTCAACTGGAAATTTCAGCCAACACAGATAAATTTATTTCATAAGAAGTGTTAATGTCTTTTAAACTCATATTAATTAATACCTCAGCCAAGTACTATACTGGAGGTGCCAAAAATGTATACACATTTTAAGAAATGTTAAGAGATGTTTGCCATAATCAGAAGTGTCTGGACACTGATGGTAACCACTTTGAGCATCTCTTGTAATTTCAGAAATCAAACATGACTTGTGTTCATCTTATAATACAGTTTTTTCCTTTCTTAAAATGTATATACTTTTTTTTGCACCCTCTACATTAAAGATTGTGTACAGAAACATAATAGAAATTAGGTTTAATATTTCAAATGATTTAAGTCTATTATTTCCTTCTTTCATCTCTTTCTTTTATATATGTATTGTTTATTACTACAAAAAATTTGAGAGAATGACTCAAGTACTGCACAAGGAATAAATTAGGTAATTTGCTGCATTTTATATATCACTGTATTCATTTTGTTATGCTAATCAAGAGAGACATTGCCCCTAAGGAGCAACCTTTCTCAGGACCTTAAATCTGGGAGCTTCCTTCACCTCCCATTTGAGATTCGCTATTTCCTAGTAAGAATTCTAGAAACTTAGAAGTCTAATCTCATTTTGTTGAGGTTATAGCAATCAACTTACAGTTTCCATGAGGGCACATGTAATTACAGGGTTGGCACCAGCATGTGGTTATTCATGTTATGCAGACTAAACAAATAAAAATATGTTGAATCATATTGAACTGAAAGGTCGCAAGCTGGGAATATATGTTTGGCATGAGTAGTCTGTTTAATGTAGATTCTCCACATTTCTTTTTTTTTTTTTTGAGTTGGAGTCTCACTTTGTCGCCCAGACTGGAGTGCAGTGGGGCTGCTCCTGGCCACTGCAGCCTCAACCTGCTGGGTTCCGGTGATCCTTCCGCCTCAGCCTTCCAAGTAGCTGGAACTACAGGCGTGCGCTACCACGCCCGGCTAGTTTTTGATTTATTGTAGAGATGAGGGCTCACCAAGTTGCCCAGGCGGGTCTCGAACCCGCGGTCTCAGACAATCCACTCACCTCAGCCTCCCAAAGGCGCAGGGTAGCAGGCTGAGCCACTGAGCCTGGCTCTCCACATTTCAAATGTACCCTGTAGGTCTCTGCATCATAAATTACTAATATTCCTATATACAATGAGAATTCATCATTTACTATAGAAATGTATTCTCTTCTGACTGTTAATCTTGATTAGAATCAATGTTTACTTTATTTTGGAGTTCAAAGTTTAATCAGACTTGAATTTACAATGTCATTAGGGTGGGGACTTAGCTTTCTTCAGATGCCTCATTTTAGCATAAAAGGTTAAAGGATTGAGGGAACTTCTGTGATTTTATTGCAGTATCTAATGCAAAGATGCAACAGTTAGAAAATACAAACATAAATAATGCAAAAAGTTGGCATTTAGGAAATTTGATATTATAGACCGCAGAATGAATTTTGAGAAGTAAGGCAGGTTGCTAAATTACATCTATGTGAATTACAGAGGAATTAATGATAGCTCTATATATTTACAAATAAAAGAGACTGTTTTAAGTACTTATTACTAACCAAAATCCAGAGCTATAATTCCCTTTATGGTCATCTAAAATTGTAGTTTGTTTGAACATAAACTGAGGTGGCTTGAGTGATGGGAGTAGAAACAGAAAAACTATTTTTAATGTATTGGTATAATCTTCTCATTAATTAGTTCAGATTATCCCGACTCATTGTCTAATTAATGGGGTCTTAGGTAAAGGGACATTTTTTGAGGATTAGTTACCAAAAGTTAATTTAGGTATTTCACCCAACTGGACTATTAAACTGACAAGGCTTGATTTGTATGTTTTCTGTTTAGTTTTGTCCATTCAGAATGCTCTTCCCAGTTCTCTGGCTTTATTTGTACAAGAAGAAGAAATGTTATGAGTACAATGTTTTACTTACATATATGATAATGAAGATGATGAGTTTCTACACATTATTCCACTGAGGTACAAAAACATGACTTTGGAAGAACTGTTATATGTTGGCAAGCATAGAGATATTGACAGCTAAATTGTTTCATTGTTATTTAATCTGAAAATTAAATTAAGCTAAGCTTTTTTCCTCATATAAGATCCAGGTATTCTAGAAGCAATCTAAAAGGTACTACTAGGTATGAGAATGGGAAAAATATAGAGTAACCAGAATCTCTTTTTCATTGGTATCCTTTTTGTAAGTCTATATTATTTGAATATATTTTTTCCCATATCAGATAGGTTTTATTTTTATTTTATTTATATTATTATATACACTTTAAGTGTACAGCATGATGTTTTGATATACATATACATAATGAAATGATTACCACAGTCAAGCAATTAACATATCCATCATCTCATATAATCATCTTTTTTTGTGGTAAGAGCACCTAAAATCTATTGTCTTAGCAAAATTTCATCATACAGTTCAATATTATTAAGTATAGTTCTCATGCTGATCATTAGATCTCTAGACTTATTCATCCTACATAACTGCAAGTTTATGATCTTTGACCTGCATTTCTCCATGTCTTTCCTTTTCCTGCTCCTATTCACCACTTTTTAACTCTTGAATTCTATGTAATATATATTTTAAGATCCCACACATAAGTGAGATCATGCAGTATTTCTCTTTCTGTGTCTGGCTGATTTCACTTAACATAATGTCTTCCAGGTTTATCTATGTTGCTGTAAATAACAGTTCTCTTCCTCTTTTTAAAGACTGAATAATATTTCACTGTATATGTATACCACAATTTATTTATCCATTCATTCATTGATGGACACTTTAGTTGATTCCATATCTTGGTGATTATGGATAATGCTACATGAACATGGGTGTGCAGATATCTCTTCCACATACTGATATCATTTCCTTTGGCTATACACATAAAAGTGGGATTGTTGGATTATATGGTAGTTCTATTTTTAATTTTTTGAGGAGCTTCCATACTGTTTCTATATTGGTTGCACAAATTTACATTTCCCACCAACAGGGTGCAATGGTCCCTTTTTCTCCACACCCTTGCCAATGCTTGTCTTTTTTGTACTAGCCATTCTAATAGGTATGAAGTGATATCTCAATCGTGGATTTGATTTGCCTTTCCCTGATGATTAATGATGTTGAACACCTTTTCATATATCTTTTGGCCATTTGTACGGCTGCTTTGGAAAAATGTCTATTCAGGTCTTTTGCCTATTTCTAAATCAGTTTTTTTTCCTCACACTAGTGAGCTGTAGGAATTTTAAAAATATTTTGGTTATTAACCCCTTATCAGATATATAGGTTGTAAATATTTTATCCTATTCTGTAGGCTGCTTTTCATTTGGTGGACTGTTTCCTTTGCTCTGCAGAAGGTTTTTAGTTTGATGTAGTCCCACTTATTTATGTTTGCTTTTGTTGCCTGAAGTTTTGGTGTGGTATTAAAAAATATTTGCAAAGTCCAGCATTAAGAATTTTTTTTTCTAAGAGTTTTACTTTTTCAGATCTTATGTCTGGGTCTTTAATCTATTTTGAGTTGATTTTTGTGTATGTGTGAGGTAAGTGTTCAGTTTTGTTCTTTTGTATGTGAATATCTAGTTTCCTCAGCACCATTTGTTAAGATTATCCTTTTTCCATTGTTTCTTCTTGGGAGGCTTGCTGAAAATTAGTTGACTGCATATGTTTGGGTTTATTTCTGAGCACTCTATTCTGTTCCATTGGTTGGTGTCTGCTTTTATAGCAGTGTCATATTAATTTGAATATTATAGTTTTGTAATGTAGGTTGAAATCAGGAAATGTGATG